>NC_080065.1:125158950-125408950 GCF_949987535.1 Balaenoptera acutorostrata | reverse complement strand
ACCCCAAAGAAGATGTGGGGGGAGGGGCCCGCGCAGCGCAGTTGAGCCCGCTGCAGAGAGGGGACACCGAGTCACGGCCACCCCCTCCCCAGCGGGCCCCATCCAGACCCAGATCCAAACCCAGACAGGCCCACCCGTCACTTGACTGGACTGTCTCCTACCGCAGAGCCCTGGCCGCAGAGGCGGGCGAGGAAGAGGAGAGGTGGTGCGGCGGTAAACCTTAGCTGCAGAAGGGGCTGCCAGGGATGAGGACGGGGCGCCGGCAGCAGTGGCGCGGAGCACCAGACACCTAGCCCTTCCCTCCCCTCGCTCCCGCCGCTCCCCCTCCCCGCGCACGGCAGCGGCTCTGGCCTCAGATGATCCCGCTCCCCCCTCCCCCCAACCGCAGCCCCGCACAGTCGGGCGGGCGGGCGGGCGCACTCACCGGCAGGGGGGAGCCGAGCAGAGGACGGCAGCCGCACCAGGGCCGGGGTGCCCGCAGTGCCTTTTCCCGTTGGCTCTGCCCTTCTCCCCAAGCAACAATCAAAAAGAAACCCCACACTCACCCCAAAACCTTCAACCAGCCCGCTGTGGGACAACGACTGCCCGCCTGCCTCCCCCTCCTCCTCCTGAGATTTGGGGAAGGGGGGCACCCTGTTCAGGGCTGAGCCCAGCCTGGGTTGCCGGCCAGCTCTGCGGATAAACCAGGCCCTGCCGAGCCTTCAGCCCCTAGCCCACTCTTCCTCTCTGGAAGGACCCAGATGGAAGAGAAAACCAAGCAGGCTTTAGGAAATTCACGAGCTAAAAATGTCAGGAATTTCCTGGGAAACGCAGTTCCTTACGGGATTCATTAACGCAGGTTCGCTCGCCCCTTTTACTCCTCCTCCCAGAAACTCCTAAGTGTCAAGGAGAGCCCCCATCTCTCAAAAAGTAAAACATTAAATGATCGCTGGTTTTTAGGCAGACAGCTAGGTTACCGACCATTACCAATGACAGCTAAACCAGTGACAGCTAAAGAGGGTCTTCTCTGGTCTCAGGAAGGGGCTCAGAAATAATAGATTTCTCTCTTCCTAGATCTGAGGCATAAACTAGGGCCTATTTTCCTTCTTCCAGATAGACAGCAAATGCTCACACTCCCTCACTGCAGTCTGAAGTCCTAGCAGCTGTGGGAAAGCTAAGGCCTGTCTCCAGGGCACCTCCTGCCTATGCCCCTACATGCTCCCCATCACCTTATGCAAGGGGCTTAGGGGATACAGACCTCACAGCCCTATTCCTGGCTTTCTCAAGCATGGATTGTTGCCTCCACCCTGAGAAGCATATACCTATCTCATCTGTAGGCTCCATTCCCATTTAACACTCCCCAACCCCTGCCCCCAAAAGTAAGGAGACTTGCCTCCCTCACTCTTAACTCCCAAGACATCTGAGTACCTGGCTGCCCAAGCTTCCTGGAAATGAGAGGGGTAAAGAGAGAACTAATGATAAAGAAACCCAGACCAGCCCAGGGCGTAAGCTTTGTCAGTGCTTGAGACCTTAAAGCCCCCGTATATATCCCTTCATCTCCTGGGCAAACCTGCCTGCTAAGTATTCACAGCTACCTTTTTCTCTTAGCAAGGGCCCCATTCAACCCAGCATTAGCTACTTCAGCTCTGGGCTGACGTTCGCTACCTCCCGCTAAAGAGGAAGAAACAGGGCAGAGCACCCTGGCTCCCAAGAAGAAAACTGGGATAGTCCTGTGAACCAGCCTCAGAACCACCCACCTGTCCAGCTGTCCCTGAAATGGCTCCCTGAAGAGGAGGCCCACTGTGAGAGAGAGAAATCCAGATTTTGGGCCCCATAAAGAACTTCCCCTTAGTTTAGGGTCATCCTCTAGCACCGCGTATTACCCTTTCAGTGCTGATTTTTCTGCACTCCCTCCCCGTCCCCAAGTCTGTCGGGAAGGAGACGTAGGAACTGTTGGTGCACTTCCCACCACACAGAAATACATGTGTAAGAAGCGGCGGCTCCTCTAGGTTTGCACGGTAGCGATCAGGACCCTGGATAGACCCCGGCCCCAAACAGGGTCTCAAAGGCTGAGTGGCAGGGTCTCCGCACAGAACTGGGCGGGGCATTACGCTTCCACCTGTAAGCTGAGACTACTAAGACCTGGTTAAGACCGCTCTAGAAGAGCCGCTATTCTTCCTCAAGGGTTTACTTCGCGCTGAACCAAGCCCTTGACCCCTCAGGAGAACTCAACGCAGCAAGGCCAGTGGGGCTGCGATAAGGGGGCACGCGCCTGCCGGTCCCTGTCACTCTTCCATGCTAATGATCGCTTCCCCCAGGACAAAAAAGTAGGGCTCGAAACTGCCCGCCTTCTTGAACCAACTTTGGAGTCTAAATTTCTTGCCCTCTGTCCCAAACGTTTATGTCCAGGGGCTCTGAATTGGTTTGAGTTTGGGAATGCCCTGATTTTCTGAAAAAGTGACTGTCACCAGGAACTGAGTTCTTAGTTCCTCAGCGCAGAGGCAATTGATGAAGTTTCTAGACAAAACACAAGTTAAATATCATTTGCACGCATAAACTGGGAATTTTAAGCTCAAATCAGTAAACAACTGAGACCTGGATCTCTCCACATAAATATGTTCTTACTTATTTCATGCTTTTTATTATATATGTATAAAATTTTGCCTTTATCTATTAGCTTCTTGCCTACTTTATAAATGTATCTAAAAGCAAACAAGGTTAATAATGCCTTTCCCAAAATAATACAATGATAAATAGGATATTTAACACATTTTCACTACTCAAACAAGAGAGTTTATTTCAGGATAAGCCTGTAAGTGTGGGCTTTTGGTCAGAATGGAGGGGGTGGTGAAAGGCGGCTTTCCGTAGGCTACAGAATATAGTACCCTTAAAAGGCAGTCTGAGAGAAAAGTCTTAAAACAAAGAGTTTAACCTTAAACAGAACTTCAAAGTTAAATTTGCATCCTAACATTGAAAATCCATTAGCAAAGTTGTGGATTTAAAAACATACCTAGCTATTTGTTAATTACCAAAACAATATGCTAACTTGGTAAATGAAAAGCCAGTTCTAGTGTCTAGATGTTTGCATTGTCATTTTAAACCAAATAGTTGTAAAATTAAAATTATAATTTCAATACAATGTAGGAAAGACAAAGGGAAAACGAAATATATTAATATGCACAGAATATCTGTGTTAATGAAAGAACTATCAAAAAATATTTCCTTCCTCCTCAAAGTTTGCTTATATTTTTAAAACCTAATAAACGTCTCTAGATTTAGTGTGCTCTCTTATTAACACTACACACACATTTCAAGGAAAATAGAGATTGCTTTATTTTTAATCCCTCTATCTCTACATCTTTAACAAACTCTTACCAACAAAAAACTGTTCACAAGAGAAACAGATACTAGGCTGAACAAGAAGGAAAAAACCTCATTTTCCTCAGCCTGAAATACGGTTGAGTCTGAAATAATCTAATTCTAAAAGTAAAAATTAACACACACATTTACAAAATAAACTTGGAGAGAGAAGATCTACCTCTGGGTAATAAACCCTTTTGATTACGGAGTTCCCAACAGAAACAATACGCTCATTAATATTTCACAGAATCACAGATTTCCCAAATAAAAGAGAAGCAAAAACATTAGAACTTGTGTTTTCAAGTGCTACTTAGGTTAAATGCCTGTCTTAAACCAGACAATTATCTTCAATACCCAAATCATTAAAACTAACTGGAATGTTGTACTGTAACTGTTCAAAGTGGAGGAATTACCCATTTCTCCTCATGGCTAGCTACCAGGAAAATTAAGGGAAACTCTCAAGTAAATCTTAACATTTAACAACAACGACTAATAGTATTTCACCGACCATTTTTTAAAAGTCTATTTCCTTTCTATAGCTCATCTAATCTTTAAAATTATGCCTCTCCAATGCTATTTCAATGTTTAGGGTTAAAGATATGAATTAAACATTTAAAATCTGAAGAGAACAATCCATGTGATAGAATCCTCACATTTCCCCACATGTTATTTTAAGCATTTGCAGAAGAATTAAATAAATGTAGCACACATTCTAAATTCGATAAAAGATTCAGAGAACCCGACATTTTATGTACCCAAAAGGTCCAAACAGAACCGATGCAAATGTCAACAGCTCTCTCTCTTTCGGCTGATTCTTAAATGGTTTTACTAGTACCCAAAGGAATGAAATCAGCAACTCTCTCCACACTCTAGTCAACACTCCAATTTTCAAAGCCGCAATTCGAAAACGTCAGTTTGGGCGGGGAACAGTGAGGGTCTTGAAGTAATCAAAAAATTCCTTTTCTCCTCTGACAATCTACCAAAAGATGTCAAACCAAATTCAGCCTATTATAAAGCACTGGGGCTTCCTTCCAAGGACACGGGACACCAGCAGAGACACCGCTGCAAAAAGCTGTCCAAAAGCGCCTGGCCCGACAGAAACGTAAAGGGGCCCAGATAAGAACGAATTAGAAGCCTCAAGAGGGTCCCGCAGAGACAACGTAAATCAAAGTAGCATTTATTCAGGGGTAGACAGCAACGAACCAAAGAAAGTTTTCCCAGCCGGACTCTTGGGCCTTTCTCTATCCAAGTTCAGGCTCAAGACAGATATATTTGTTGGGGCCCCTTCCCCTATAGACATAGCCGCTGCCGGGGCCTACCGTCGCTCAAAGGGAAGACCCTCTAACTTCACATCCGTCCGTTTTGCCCTCGGACAAAGGCAGAGGAGACTATGGAGCTGACCTAGCTCTGTGGGGCAGCAAAAATGCCTTGTTCGGGCCACCCATCTTTGGGCCTGGCTTCGCCTGCGCTGTCAGCACCAGTGTATTCTTTTTTATTTTTACAACGCATACTGGGAGGGTGTATGCATTGCGGGGGTGGGGCGGGGGTTGAACAGAGGAAAGGAGGGGTTGGTAGTGGAGCCTAGAAGCCTCCTTCCTCTCCCCTCCTGCCAGGGTTGCTGTGCAGGGAGTGTCGGCCAGGTTTGGCGAACTGTCCCAGGCCCCAGGCAAAGGTGGTCAGGGGGAATGGGGCTCAAGCATTGCTAAGCAAACGGCACCACTGGTGGTCTCCAGCGCCTGAGAAGGTAGGATTGCTTTTTTTTTTAAAGGGGCGTGTGATTTTCTTCTTTTTTGGAGGTGGGAAGGAGTTCGTTCGTTCGTGCGCTCCGGAGGGAGGGGGGCGCGTTGCTGCACTACCAGGGTCCCCGGAGGAAGGGTGCGGGGATGTCTACAATGCTACAGTAATTATTCCTGGGGCATAAGAGGGCAATTAGAAGGGACAAGGTGGGCGGCACCTCAAGCTGTGGCAGTGGCAGCAGAGAAGGTCGCGAGGGGCTTACCCGGGCGGGCGGGCGGGCGCTGTCCTGCCGCAGGTGAGGGAGGGCGCGGGCTGGAGGGAGGGAGGGCGCGCGCGAGGCAGGCGCTAGGCGGGCGCGAGGAAAGGGGGAGGGGAGGAGGGCGCGCGCGCGCACACCTGTCCTGGACAGCGGCGCGAGCCGAGCTGCGCCTCACTCGGGCTCTGCCGGCTGAGGAGGGAGAAGGGCGGGCTGGCAGGCGGGGGCGGGACGCCGAGGGGAGGAGGAGGAGGCGGCTCGGATGGCTGGCTCGGCTCTCACTCGTTCTCCCTCCCGCTGGCAAGTCCGGCTCACACCCTGCTTCTCCCGCTCACTCACAGCCCCCTTGGCTCTCCCTCCTCCTCCTTCCCCTGCGGGATCCGCTCGCTGCCGCCGCCGCCGCAGACGGCAAGTCGTGGCAGCCAGACGTCGGCGCGTAACCCGGCGCTCCGTGCGTGACTCCGGGCGACGTCAGCGCGCGCTCCCCGCTACCCACCATCTCCCCCCCACACTCCTCCCGTGGCTCGCGCCCTCCGCCCTCGCGTTCCTCCGTTTCAGTTGCCGCGGCGGCGGCTGCCGAGCGCGCTCCCTCCGCCCCCCATCTCGCGCGTGCGCGCGCCCTCCCCGCCGTTGGCGCGTCAACAGCCCACGGCCCAGGCCTTGAGGCGCGTCTGAGGAGGGGGCTGCCTGCGGCCTCTTTGCCCGCCCTTCCTCCGCCCACCGCCGGTAGCGCCCCCGGGAGGACTTCTCCCTTGTTGGGCTCTGAGGGCGGAAGCCAGGCTCAGGCGGGGAGGGAACCCTGTAGGGCCTGCGTCAGCTCCAACTTAGGGCCCTCAGCGTCGTTGTCAGTGTCGCTACCACCCTGTCACCCTGCCCCGCGCCCCCGTTCCGCCCACATCTCTTAAGAGGCGATAGGCCTTTCATCTCCCGGGAGGGTCTCACCTTGGCCTTCAGACGCCCGCCGAGAGGGGCTAGAAGGGCAAAATTAGCATAAAGAAGAAACGGGCTAGACCACGTTCAGGCTGTAGCCCCAGGAATCCTTGACAGGAAGCGTGGGGTTGCTGCCCAGCCTCCCACGCAGTGTAGGTGAAACTGGGCCCCTTTGAGGGACTGTGACTAAGGACAAAACCCTGATAAATATTATTTATGCGTCCTTGGGCCGAGAGGGAGAGAGTAAAAGGGACGAGTTAATTTTCATAAATGGCTATGCTAGGGCGAAATGCAGAACTATAAAATGTCCTTTAAGAGTTTTCTTGAAATCTTTGACCAGGTTTGACAAGATTTTTGGTACACGTTAACTTTTTCCCTCATTTTGTATGCTGTCACATCTCCATCCTGCAACACTGCATACATAGAAGATGGATCAGTTAAAAATATCGGCTGCAAAATAAGCAAAAAACAGCCTTACCATCTTTATCATTATTTAAATAGCTCTCAGAGAAGTCAATCTGTGATTTAAGGAAACTTAGTCAATGTTTTAACTTATTTAACTGAGTGTATTTTATTTTGAGGTAACTTTGCAATACACTGTGAGATACTCTTTTATTAGGCAATAGTAGACTTCTTTTTTTAATGTTTTATTTTTAATAGTAGACTTTTCAACTCACTTATTATAGGACCTTTTCCAAGAAGCTTACCTAGCTAAGCCTTAGAGGCAAGTAGGAGAGAGGTGAAATTAACCCCATTTTATAGACGAGAAAATTGAGTTACAAAAGTATGTCAGTTGAGAGTTGCAAGCAGTCTGTCACCGATAGAGGGAAACACCATAGGTCTATTATTACCTGCTTTATCCACTAAACCAGAGATTCCTCAATAGTTTACTTCCGGGTATCTTTTGATTCCCCCCTCCCCCAACCCCACACTTGTGTATTGTAGGCAGTGCCTAATGTCTGAGAGAAACAAATTTGGGGAGTTTCCTGGAGACCCCAAATCACAGATTACTCTAAAAAGTTTGAATTTGAAAATTTCTGCCATAGAAAATTACAGCTCAGCAATAATTTACTGTGAAACAAACTTCCATACTAACAAAACAGCAAAATGTTTATTAATCCCTAGTTAGAAATGAGAAAATTTTGAGACAGCCTTAAGAATGATGGGTCATTTCCTTTGAATTGCTTCTTTATTCGCCTCATCTTTAGGTGGCAGCACTACTATATAAATATCTTTAAAACTACAGTCTTCTGCAACTTGATATCCTAAAGAGTGTTTTGTCCTAAATGCTTCCAACTATATTGTGGAGATTAGAAGCTAGTGAAAATATGAAATCATAGCTGAGAATTAGAATACTTAGGAGGTTCTGAAGGAGGAAAAACAGGCTTTCAGAGGAATGAATAAAATACATGGAGCTACTGAGGGAAAAGATTAGAAAGGGGTTTTTTTAAGCTTTTTAATTTATCTTTATTTTTTAGCTATATGAGGAGCAAGTAGCATCTTTAAAGATCTCTTATTGAAAAAGCACAAGATAACCTTCCCAAGCAAGCCATAGTTTCTCAGTACTGCATGTTTTTCAAGTGTTTACAAATTTAAAGTTGTTAGTTGTATAGTTGCAAGTATTCACTACAATTTTTAAATTCAGGTGCAGTTTTCGTCATTGAACTGCATCAAACTTATGAAGATTCCAAATAGGACCTTATTGTTGACCCTTGTGGAAGAGAAGAACTCATCTTGGCTCCTTTCCTGGCTTCCTACATTTTTCATGTAAAAAATAAAACACCATTACTCAAACTCAGAGATGTGAGAAGATGAACTAAAACAAATGTAAAGTGATAAAAATTTACAGATATTCTATATCTTAATTTATCCCCCATTTTTCAAGGGTAATGAATTGGGATATGTGGGGGTTATTTGGATCAAGTGTTTTCTAAGCAGAACTTTGTTGTAATTAATCTTGTATATTTACAGTCATTCTTCCTGTACTTCTATATCCAAGCAACCAAGCAAAACTGAATTTACATGCATTTCAAAATAGACTGCTTTAGATTTACAATATAAATACAACCACCAAGGAATATAGAGGTATGACCATCAGGAGTGGGGAATTAAATCACTTCTGAGTAGATGATGAAGTGTTAGTAAAGTCTTTCTTGATGGCAGCTTCCATTTTTCTTAAGTCAAACTTGGGGAAGCAGTCTTAAGCAAATTGGTAGAACTCAAACTCAGCAGTATTATGTTAAGATTTTTAAGCTCTCTTGCGCCAGCAAATCATGCAGCCTGTGGGCCTTAGCTCCAAACTTCTGCCAGCTCCGTTTTGGCAGTAAAGTGTTCTGTTGAACAAAGTTTGCACGTGTTTGGGGTGTGAAGTGGCTCCTCAGGCATTTATTGGTTTTATTCCAGTTTAGGGACTTGAAGACAAGGGTCAGAAGCATGAAGCTTGTATAGTTCATATGTGCCCTGAAACAGACTATGCTAGCGATCTTGAATTTTCACTTAAACAAGGGTAACTTTTTCTTTGTTGGTGTCTGAGTTATTGAAGTGGACCCTTTAGTTTACTCCTTAAGTACTCACATGATATTCAACCAGTTCTCAGAAGCAGGTAAGCAGGATCCTCTCTGTTGAGGGAATAGAGCTGTGGAAAAATCACTCCTCATCCTCTTACCCACAATACCAGCAAAATGTGTTTATCCAGATGAAACCCACTAAGTAATAATACGCAACTTGAGAGCAAAGGGACCAGTAATTATGTAAACTCAATCTCATTGTCAAATTATATATAACTATGAGCTTCTGATCTTCTTTTGTATCAATTGTCTGACTTCAACTTTTTTACCTACCTCTTCCATCCTGGAGTCATTGGTTAACAATACCTGGTCCAGATATATGTGCTAATTTGTCTTATTTCAGAGGTCCCTTGTCCTGTTGGAAATATATATAAACAGTCTGTTTCCATTATTTTTTTCAAGCAATTCTAATAGAAAATCCTTGCATAATCCGGGGTAACACAATTTGAAAGCCATTAGAGTGCTGTTGGAACATTTTTTTTTTTCCCTTCCTGATTTAAGAGTAATGGGGGGGAAAAGACAAAAGTAAAAGTAACATGTTGAAATGAAACTATCTTACCTTTAACCATGATCAATGGAATGTCAATTTGTAGGCTACAAGTATGGTCATTTGAAAAAGGTAGTTACTCTGGATACTTTTGCCAAGGGACTGTAGCCTAAATCCTTATTTTCACCTTTCCCTTCTCTTTCCTTCTCTTTAAAAGTAATTCCCAAGTCAGAACTAACATATGAATGTTAGAGATGGAGAGGAAAGCTGGGCTTTTCCAAAGAGTGGATCTATCTGGACTGGAAAGTACCATTGAACTTTGTTGCACATTTCATGGTGACCCCAGAACCCTTTGCTTGCATACTATAGGATATCAATGTGTTGCCATTTTATTACCTGGAGCAAGACTGAATACATTCATGAGTAGGTATGTACATGCAACCAGATACCACTGCCCTCTGAGGCTAATTTAGGCCATTTTTACAACCCAGTGCAGTAGCACTTGGCAATTAGATGAAGAAGGTCAGTTGCGTTTCTTCCTGTTGTGAGTAAAATGTGTGAAGGGAAGAATCAAAATATACCATGGGAAAAATACAAAGGGAGTTCTTTAATATTTTGTGCTATAGAATTTTTGTCTTTCAAGTATAATTTTTCTTCTTGTCTACTTAAATACTCAAAATTAATTATTAAATGTAAATATAATGTAATGATTAGTTTTTACTTTCTAGATAGTAAATCAATATTTACTTGATAAGTATGTGTATAAAGAAGAAATGTTTTTTAATTACTATTTTGGAATCCCACAATATACATATTTCATAAACATATTACAACTGATGCTTACTCTAGATGGCTTTTTTTTTCTCTTTTTTTTCCCCTTGAACTTCCTTTTGGAAAGTAAATATTACCTGCTATTTTAGAACTGGTCCTTGGAACCCACCACTGTTTATCAATCAGCCTTATTTTCTTGAGTCATTTATTGAACAGTATCTATCTGTTCTAACAGTATCTATCTGACAATGCCAGACATTGTCTTAGGTGCTTGAACAAAACAAAGTCCTTGCTCTCACAGAGCTTCCAGTCTAGTAAGACAGATAATATAATAAACACATATATAATATAGTGCTGTATAGTGACAAGTGTTAAAAAGAAAAAAATAGCAGGTAAGGGGAGAAAGTTTTCTGTGTGATTGTGTGTGAATGTGTATGTGCATGTCTCCCACCTGATATTTTAAATAGAGTGATCAAAGAAGCCTCTCTGAAGAGGTAGCATTTGATCAGAGACCTGAAATAGTCATGGGAAGATCTGGGGAGATGTTCCAGGTGTTTATATATGCCACATAAAATCAGTCACTCAAGTACAATCCAGGTAACATCCCATGTATAATCTAGATATACATCACACTATGTATACATTTTTTTTTTCTTAAGAGAAAAAAGAAATTCATTAGGTTTTCAGAAAAGTTTTTCATTTAATATCAGCATTGCTCTATATTTCCCATGATTATTATTCCATTATTTAATACAATAAGATTTATGGCTCTACAGACAAAGCTTCACAGTCCCTTATCTGCAATTCCAAAATCCAAAAACTTTTTAAATTCATTTTGTGGCAAAAATGGATCTGAACTGACATGACTCTGTTTAAAGTCTTCATTTGGTCCACTTGGTGTGACTATTGATGCATTTCATTGTGGAAATATGTGTTTGATTAAGGTATGCTGCCCCAGGCAACACAAGTTAAGTAAAACATAGGTAGCATAATATCTTACATTCCTAAAATATGAAACGAATATTAATTCAGAAACACATCTGACCCTAAGGATTTGGGATAAAAGATTGCAGACCTGTATCAGATTACTTCTTGGTTCTCTGATTAAATATCATCACTGATGTTAATCTTTAGATATCTTTTATTCAAAAGTATAATGTTTATATAATGCTCGTATTATGTACCTGGCACTGTGTAAATGCTCTTTATTTATTACCTCATAAAATCCTCACAGCAACCTTATGAGTAAGTTCTATTATACTCGTTTTACAGATGAGAAAAATGAGCCACAGAGAGATTAAGAAAGCTGCTAAAAATCACACAGTTACTAAGTGACAAAGTCAAGAATTACCTAGACAATTTTCCTTCATAGTTTGCACCCTTTGCCACTAAACTAACTCTCCCTCTCCCCATCCCTCTCACCCTCCCTTCTTCTTTGGAGATGTTTTGAATATAAGCCCTTTCCAAGAGCATAGTTTTTTTCCTTCTACTCTGAAGTATCAGACATCAAAACTTTACATTTTATTTACAAACAAATATCTGTCAATTTTTTTCATTTTATTGGCTCCTGCTATAATTTCAGCCATTTCTATTTCAAACTGACATTAGAGATTTACTTATTCTCATTCTCAGTCTAACAAGTTTCCAGTTTAACTTCATCTTTCACCATCCTTTTCATTTGAATATCTTTGGATAATTATGAGACACCTCCCTTATTATTGTGGTCTTGTCAAATGTCAGATCATATTAAAAGTTTAGATCTAGTTTATTGAGCAGTAGCATCTGCCAAATAAACCACTGTCACTGCTTTGTAAGTTTCTCTCAATGAATTACATAGCTTACTTCAGATCACTTTATTCTAGGCATATTAAATTTGTGTTATTGAGTTGGAATTGATTATGTTTTCATTAGTTTGTCCTCAGGTAAGAGTTCTTCCATAAGTAATTACAAACTGAGATAATTTCTGCTTTTATTTATTTACTTGTTATTTATTGGCTACCTAAAATCAAGATTGATTGAGTATATGTCATGAGGTTGTGCAAAGACTTTATTATGACTGTATAACATAGGTAGGGTCAATCTGAGTAAGTGTATTACTTTGAACTTTCCAAGAATCTATTCTTGATTGTCCCAGAGATCCATTGTGAGACATTAAACAAATCACTTTATTTGTTCTCTGTGAAAATTAATGTGTTGTCCTTGAATACAAACATGAAGATTCTGACACATACTCAGTAAAGCATTATCTTTTTTTTTTTTAAACATCTTTATTGAAGTATAATTGCCTTACAATGGTGTGTTAGCTTCTGCTTTATAACAAAGTGGATCAGTTATACATATACAATATGTTCCCATTTCTCTTCCCTCTTGCATCTCCCTCCCTCCCACCCTCCCCATCCCACCCCTCTAGGTGGTCACAAAGCACCGAGCTGATCTCCCTGTGCTATGCGGCTGCTTCCCACTAGTTATCTATTTTACATTTGGTAGTGTATATATGTCCATGACACTCTCTTACCCTGTCACATCTCACCCCACCCCCTCCCCATATCCTCAAGTCCATTCTCTAGTAGGTCTGTGTCTTTATTCCCGTCTTGCCACTAGGTTCTTCATGGCCTTTTTTTTTTTTTTTCCCTTAGATTCCGTATATATGTGTTAGCATACTTGCACTGTTGGTGGGAATGTAAATTGATACAGCCACTATGGAGAACAGTATGGAGGTTCCTTAAAAAACTACAAATAGAACTACCATACGACCCAGCAATCCCACTACTGGGCATATACCCTGAGAAAACCATAGGTCAAAAAGAGTCATGTACCACAATGTTCATTGCAGCTCTATCTACAATAGCCAGGACATGGAAGCAACCTAAATGTCCATCGACAGATGAATGGATAAAGAAGATGTGGCACATATATACAATGGAATATTACTCAGCCATAAAAAGAAATGAAATGGAGGTATTTGTAATGAGGTGGATGGAGTTAGAGTCTGTCATACAGAGTGAAGTAAGTCAGAAAGAGAAAAGCATTATCTTTTGTGTAACGTTGATAGACTTGTTCTGAGCCAGTTTCTCTGGGGTCACTCGACAGTTCATGTATGCTAAGTTTAGGGGTGCAGTTCATGGCCACTAGAGCTGAAAAGGAATTAAACCCATCAATTTTACCTCAGCATAGTGCTGAAGCAAATGAGCCAACAAGTCAGTTATTAAATTGCTGAGAAAGCAAAGAGAGACTGAATAAATATGTATGTGGGTTGAGATTGGCTATAAAGTACATCAGTTTATTACATGAGAAATTGAGGTCTTTGCCAAGGCTTACCTTGAGTAACTTTCTGTCTCCTGAGGGATCCAAAAGATGAGATTCTTCTCCTAAGACCATGCCCTGGAGACACAGCTTTTCTCCACTAGTTCTGCAATATTCCATGTTCCTAGTGCCCAGTACAAAAGTTTTGAGGCAAACGTAAAATAGATAGCTAGTGGGAAGCAGCCGCATAGCACAGGGAGATCAGCTTGGTGCTTTGTGACCACCTAGAGGGGTGGGATAGGGAGGGTGGGAGGGAGGGAGATGCAAGAGGGAAGAGATATAGGGATATATGTACATGTATAACTGATTCACTTTGTTATAAAGCAGACACTAACACACCATTGTAAAGCAATTATACTCCAATAAAGATGTTAAAAATAAATAAATAAATATAGATGGCTTCACTCACCTGGAAAAAAAAATGTTTTGAGGCACACCATTAATATTTACCAAGATGTAATAATGTCTTGGGGTAAAAATCTTAATATTTACAGTTTACCTCAACTGTATATAAACATTAATGAATTCATATGATGAAATACTTTTTTAGCTCTTCTGTTTTCCCTAATTTTTATATAGGCAAAACATCGTCTGTTCAGTGTGGTGGTCAAGAATGTGGGCTGGGTAATCAAATCTCCTAGGTTCAAAACTCTGCTTTCAAATTCCTAACTTTGTGACTTTGGCAAATTACTCAACATCTATAGGCCCCAGTTTCCTCATTTATCAAATGAGGGTAATAATACCAAGTGCCTCATAGGTATACTATAAGGGTTAAATTAGTTAATTCATAAAAAGCATTTAGAAGAGGATCTGGCACACACAGTAAGTATTCCATAAATGTGAACTCCCACCCACTGTGGCACCAACTTTTCCTGCCCTTCACTCAAGGCCCAAGCCAAGTTCTCTTTCTTTCTTTTTTCCTTCCGATTTCAGGCTCACCGGCGTTGGCCTGAGATTAAAACTGTCCTCTTCCTCACTACTAGATTCGCCACCTGCATTGTTCTTGAAAACCTCCAAGTATTCTTCCCTTTTCTAGGTTTTGGGCCATTTTACTCCATCTGAAAAACTGTTTATGGGTTCTGTAGAGAAGTATCTCTTCCATTTACACATTGAAAGGTTTTTCTCTGATTACTAGAATATGAGTTCCTTGAGAGCTGGGACTGTGTCTTAATTATCTCTATTACCTCTGTCCCTTCCCCGTCCCTGCTGCACAGTCTAAGTTAAAGAAAAGTGAAAAAAAGAATTAATCCATTTAGCCTTTGTATTTTTTGCTCATTTTATCCTGGGTATTCTGTTCCGAACCTCCCGTTTCCCTGAAATTTTTCTTGCTCCTTTTATCTCTGGAAGTTTTAACTTCACCTAGTGATGCTGAGATTCCCATCTTGGATCATCACTATTTCCTGGCAGGTAAGAGGTTCAGTTTATCACACAATCCATTCACATGTTAGAAAAAAAATTCCCATTTAATTCACTTGGATTTTATTTCACTTGTATTTTCTTGGCTCCAGCTAGACAGACCATTCTCTTTTTAAAAATCTATCAGTATCTTTGAGAGGGTTTCTATTTTGCAGAACTCTTTGTCTTATTCCTTATTTGAAGATAGGGTCATACCACCCTAAATTTCTTTCTTTTTCTTTTTCTTTTTTTGAATAAATTTGACATGTAACATTGTATAAGTTTAAGATGTGCAGTGTGTTACTTTGATACATTTATATATTATAATATGATTGCCAATGTAGCAGTATTTATCTCATTACATAATTGTAATACAATAGTACTGTCTATATTCATTATACTATGCATTAGACTCTATGGCTTATTTACTACTCATTCAAGTTTGTACCCTTAAACACCATCACCCTTATCCCCCCACCCCCACCCCTGATAACCACTATTTTAACTCTCTGTTTTTTTTTTGTTTTTTTTTTTACAGGTTTAACGTTTTTAGATTCTACATGTAAGTGATATCATTACCCTCGGTTTCTTTACATGCAGAATAAGAATCAGCTCTCACTTGGAGAAGATGAGGATAAATTATATCAATCTCTTAATTTTTTTTCTTTTTAATACATGCAAAAGATATATGGAACACATATATTGGTTATAAAACTTAATCATGTAATGAACTACCCAACCCAAGAACTAGAATATTTACCAGTAAATTACATCTACAATCGTGTTTCTCCTCTATCTCTTCCTCCTGCCCTTGGAGGTAACAGTATCCTAAACTTGTGCTGTTTTTTTTTTTAAATTTAGTTTTATCACAAATGTATATGTGCTAAAATAATATATTGTTTAATTTGTATGTTTCTGAGCTTTATAAAAAATGCTTTCACTCAATATATAGTTTTCTGGGATTTGCTCTTTTAACTCAGTATTATGTTTCCAAGATTCATTCATGTTGTTGTATATAATGATTGTTGATTTTCAGTACCATATAACATTCTATTGTGTGAATATATCACAATTTATTCTTCTGTTGATACATAGTTGGCTTGTTTCTAGCCTTTTAAATAATTATAAACATTGTTGCTATAAAATTTTTATGCATGCCTCCTGGACACACATGCAAGGGTTTCTCTTGGTCATATACGTAGGAGTAGAGTTGTTGGTTGTAGAGTATGCAAATATTCATCTTTGTGAGATAATTAATGCCAAACAGTTTTCTACTATTCCCACAGTTTATAAGAATTCCACTTACTCTTCAATATTTGGTATTGTTACACTTAAATTTTTGCTGGTCTAGAGGGGATAAAATGGTATATATATTTTTTTTATAGGACGGAAGAAAGTCATCTTTACCTAAAGCTTTTTCAACTTCCTCTTCCTTTCTATATTAAGTTTACAGCCTCATTTGACATTACTGTGCCTGGGAGTTCCTTTGAGGGAAAGTCATCTATTTGTGTGTTAGTTTCTAAGGGTATAAAAACTGAGATAGGGTGGAGGCTGCTAACTGGGTAGTGTGAATATTGCTTTTAAGTTGATTTTGCATAAATACCAAATTATACACAAACTAAAATTTCTTGTTAAAGCTCTGCAGAAATGGAAATATGCAAAATTGTATTCTTTACTATTGACCCATCATAAATCAATCGAGTCTTGAGTTAAACCTATCTGTAAAACTATTTTAAGTAAAAAGCTCCTACAGTCTGTTGATCTGAAATATTTTCACTGAATCAAGTTTAGTAAAGATATCTTTGTATATTTCCTTGTATTTTAATTGACCAGAGATTCAACTTGCCCTCTTCTGACATGGTTACGTGATGCAATGCAAATTAATCTCTCAAAGAAATTTCAAAACTCCAGATGTTCATCTTACTACTGTTACCCACTGAATTGACCCACACACAATAACCAGGAAAATAAGCCCAAACAGATGGTACCCTAAAATGTGTTTGTGTGTTTTTTAACTGAAAAAAAATTCATCTTGTATATAAAGAGTTTTCATCAATAACTAAAAACACATGGAGACGGAAAAAGAATTTACAAGTGGCAATATATGTATATTTTTAAGCAGAACATTTATAGCTCCTTGTGTTTATTGTCTTTAAAAACAAATATCAAATAAAACATAACAATAAAAATAAACAAATATCAGTTTGTCATTTGTCTTTTTTTTTTTTTTTTGCCTTTGAATGAAAGATTTTTGAAGGCAGGGACCGTGTATTTGTTTTATGTTTCTTTACTATATTATTAAATACAGTGTCATATCCCAAAGGGAAACTCAGAGAATATTAATTGAGTGCAAAAGTCCCCTCTGTATCATTAATACTTGTTGACTGACAAATGACTGAGTGAATATTCATGACCAAACCATAAGAAAGCTGCAGTTACTTTCTTCTTTATTGTACTACAGCTATTTTTGGAGATAATCATTCATCAGGGTGAATACATTTATGCCAGGTGAGTGTTTTTCAACTTTATTTATATAGCTAATACTGTGTTTAGTCAAGTTGCTATCAGCCATTGGTTTCTTCAACGTTCTCTTTTAAAACCAAGTGTTATGCCTCCTTTCCTCATTCCCATAATACCAGATATTCACTTCTATACTAATCAAGGGACATCAGGTCCTGCTGAAGTAAGACTGACTCCTGCCAAAGCTCCCTCTAAGTGGGGGCTTTTCCTTTATACCATGCAGTTTAAGTGAGCTTTTTGTTTGTTTGCTTTTGTGATCTTGTAAGTGGTGATCTATAAGATGAGGCAAAGCTAGAGGTTTAAGCCTTTACTTCTAACATGGATTGCAACATGACAACATCCTCACTGTAGTAGGCAGCCTTCAAGAAGGCCCTGATTCCTGCCTTCTGGTATTCACACCCTTGTGTTGTCCTCTCCCCCACTGTATGAGAATTGGTTTGTCTGACCAACAGAATATGGCAGAAGTAGTGGTATGTCGCTTGCAAGATTAGGTTATAAAGGACTTTAAGAACCCAAGGACCATGGGCCAAACTAGAACCTCAGTTCTAAAGGGAACTGTTTCTGAGGTTGGGAAGTGTTAACCCAGATCCTGAGCCAAGAAGGCCCAGGTCTTTCTTGTACCTAAAAAAGTGAGAGAGAGAAAAACCTGGATATGTAAATATAAATAAGTAGGAATTTCACTGAAAGATAGTGAAAAAAGAGAGCACATAATAAAAAGAAATGAAATACTGATATATGCTACAACATGGTTCAACCTTAGTGAAAGAAGCCAGTCACAAGATTCCACATATTGTATGATTCCATTTATACATAATGTCCAGAATCAGCAAATCTATAGAGACAGAAAGTAGATTGATAGTTGCCTAGGCTGGAAGGTTGGGGTGGGGGAATTCGGGGTGCAATAGCTTAGTTCAGGGTTTCTTTTGGCAGTACTGAAAATGCTTTAACTGATTGTGGTGATGGTTGTGAAACTTTGTAAATGTACAAGCCATTGAATTGTACACTTTGAATGTGTGAATTGTATGGTATATGAATTACAGTTGACCCTTGAACAATGCAGGGGGTTAGGGGTCCTGACCCCCGCCCCTTCCCACACCCCTGTCCCCACCCCACACAGTCAAAAACCTGTGTGTAACTTTATGTATATCTCAATAAAGTTGTTGTTTAAAAAAAAAACCCGTAGCTTCTATCTTGGGCTTTCTCTCTCTTCTATCACTTGTTCTAGAGGAAGCCAGTTGCTATGTCTTGAAGACACTCAGACAATCGACCTATGGAAAGGCTTATGAGGTTTCCAGCCAACAGCCAGTGAGGAACTGAGGCCTGCCAATAACTTTGCAAATAATCTTTGCTAATCCTATAGATGGAAAGGGGTATCTTGTTGAAGTTTTAATTTGCAGTTTTTCTATGAGTGATATTAGGCATATTTAATATGTTTAAAGGCATTTGTAGGAGGAGAACAAGAAATAAAAACATGAACTCCATATTCAATGACATTAAGAAACATCTTTAACCCCAAGGCACAGTATGTGAAGGCTAAAAGTGGGTGGACAAAAGAAATATGGCTTAAGTCAGAGAAAGGTAAAACTTAGGTACTGCAGATGAAGCAGACACCAGCAATAGGCACACAGACTTGTCCCAAGGATCCTCAGAAAGCCACAGGAATTGGAGGGGCAAAGAATATGTGCAAGGAGGGAAGGGGCTAGAAGGGGGTGGATTATTTACAAGTCTGTGTAGGGATCATGTAGAACCTAGATCCTCATTCCCTACACCTACCCCAAGTAGCCAGATGTGTTTCTCTCCTTCCATGCAGGAGACAGAAGGTGTCATCCTCTGGAGAAACTGAACTAGAGAGGCTCTGGATTTGGACATACCAGGCTCTGAGGAATGGGTATGAAAACATGAAAGTCTGCATTCTAAACAGGACACTCTGCTCTTTTCCCTACCCAGCTCTAGAAAGCTAGCAGCCAGACTATTGCTATCGCCAGGCAGGAGATAGGGGGAGATCTTTCTCTGGAAAACTGAACTGATAGAAAATATTTGCATGTATTGAGGATTGCTAATTAAAAAAAAAAAAAGCCAGCTTCATAGTGTAATATAATTCCTAACATATCCAGAATGTAACCACCTCTCCCCACTTTCACATACTACCATCCTGGTGCTCACCTTCCATGAGTTTAAAAAATATCAACACACTTTTAAAAATTGTGCCTAAGATGAAAGTCAATAGGCCTTGAGTCTGAGGGAATCCCTTATGACAAAATGAAAGACATTAAAAACTTGTGACATCGCTTTTGCCTGTTCAGAATTTTTTCCTTCACGTTTATTATTCTTTTTATAGATTATCTACTGCAGTATTAGATAAGTAGAAAGACAGTATACAGTTGCCTAGGTTCAAATCTTGGCTAGCTTTGGGCTTTGGGGCAAGAATCGTAACTCTTCTGAGCCTCAGCAAAATGGGGATAATAATGATATTTACCTCATAGGGCTGTTGTAAGGCATAAATAGTTTAATACATGTAAAACATTTAGAGTGGTGCCTAGAACATAGTAAGTACTCAATTTTAACTTTTATTATTATTTCTATATTCCTAGAGTACCTTTCCCTGATGTTCTTCAAGTGTCTGATGAACATAGATGAAGATGGTTAAGACCATATTTAAATCTTCTTGTATTTTAAGATCAGTATTATCATTTTTCTATCTTTGAAGTAGGAAAATTGAATGATAGAGAAGGAAACATGATTTACTCAATCATACAAAACTGTTAAGGAATCATGAATAGGACCCTACTCTCTTAGTTTTCCCTTTTGAACTTTTTTTTTAACAAATCAGTTATTGATATAATTATTGATGTACATTGAAAACATGGATTTCATATTCAGGGGAGTGGTTTTAGATGCATTCTTTGTATGGCACTATATATCTGCTACATTTCATTGGCTGTTAAGGTATAGACAACATTATCACTACCATATTCATTGAAAACCCATATTATTTTGAACATATTAAGATGGATCATACTTTAAAAAATTCACTTGCTCAAAGCCTAATTGACCTCTGTGTCTAACTTGAACTAAGTAAAAGATAGGATTACACATTTGAAAAGTACTAAGTTCTAGCTACAACAGAATGACATAGAGGGCAAGCAGTTTAGGTCCACAGTCTAGCAAGTCTGAGATGTAATCTCATTTCTACTCCTGTATGTGCATCTCAAAATAAATTACTCTTGGTGGTAATTTGCTTCCTTGATAATGAAAAAAATGATGTTCATTCTGTCCCACATCTGCTTTAAAAACTATTTTTTTTCCAGTGGCCCCCTCATAGGGTCAAGTCTTAATTTCTAACCTTGTCCCATAGGATCATTAATAACTGGCCAACAGACCCAAATAATTTAGAATTCTTCTGTTATGTATGACAGAAAATCTAACTTAAAATGGCTTAAGTAAATATGGAAATCTACTGGCTAGCATAGGACTTCCCTGGTGGCGCAGCGCAGTGGTTAAGAATCTGCCTGCCAATGCAGGGGACACAGGTTCTATCCCTGGTCCAGGAAGATCCCACATGCCGCAGAGCAACTAAGCCCGTGCGCCACAACTACTAAGCCTGCACTCTAGAGCCCGCAAGCCACAACTACTGAGCCTGTGTGCCACAACTACTGAAGCCCACACACCTAGAGCCCGTGCACCGCAACAAAGAGTAGCCTCCGCTCACTGCAACTAGAGAAAGCCTGTGCACAGCAACGAAGACCAAAAGCAGCCAAAAATAAATTAAAAATAAAATAAATTTATTAAAAAAAATATATATATATATCGGCTAACATAACTGCAAAGTCTAGGGGTTACTGGCTTCAGTCATGCTTTGATCCAGGAGCTGGATGGTATCACTGGGACTTACTCCCTCTCTTCATCTCTCAGTTCTTTCTTCTGCTATATTGAATCATTTCCTGGCACAAAGTGCTCACCTGCCAGCAGCTCCAAGCTCACAGCATTGTTACTATTAGCAATTTCAGAAGATAAGACCATGTGGCTCTCTTAGTAAAAGTCTCATTGCGTCTTATTGCCCATTCCTGAATCATCTCTACAAATTGAGGACTATGACATTGATTCACCAGGTCTGAGTCACATACTCACTCCTGGACTGTGGTTAGAGTCAATTCTACCCAAAGTTCATCTAGTCAAAAAGAGGGAGAGGGTGACTTGCAAGACGAAATTAGGGTCATATTACCAAAAGAAGGTTAAAGGGATGCAGAGCAGCAAAAACAATTGTCTACTATAAGACTTCCTAACTTATTTGTTGCTATACTTCCCTCTGTAAACCACTGCTCATGTAGGTCAGTCTATTTATTTCTCCTGATACATCATGCACATTCTCATCTTTCCCACATAGAGGGTTGTGACCTTCTCCAATTTATCTCTAAGTACTACCCATTTTTTGAATTCCTCATGGAGTTTCTTGTGGATACATCGATCTTTCCCCCTTGAGAATTCATTAGTTAGACCACTCAAGTAAGTATATTAGGATGTAAATAAATGAGAATGATGTTATCATAAGAATAACTTTCAATTCTGTGTGTGTGTGTGTGCGTGTGTGTGAAATAAAGTGCAAACTCTGATAATGGTTACGTTATGGAACTTAATTATGGATACACATTACTGTGACATGCTGCACAATTTATAGTAACATATCGCTGTACTGAGGCATCATGGTTGAGAACTGCTAATTTATACTGCTCACCTAGTTCTTCCTCTTAGGTCAGAGCTATTGACTCATACTATATTATTTTTTTCTAACATATTAATTTTATATGATTTTTTAAACATATCACAAAATTGGAAAATGTTGGGTCTTCCCTGATGGTCCAGTGGTTAAGAATCCGCCTTCCAGGCTTCCCTGGTGGCGCAGTGGTTGAGAATCTGCCTGCTAATGCAGGGGACACGGGTTCGCGCCCTGGTCTGGGAAGATCCCACATGCCGCGGAGCAACTAGGCCCGTGAGCCACAACTACTGAGCCTGCGCGTCTGGAGCCTGTGCTCCGCAACAAGAGAGGCCACGATAGTGAGAGGCCCGCGCACTGCGATGAAGAGTGGCCCCCGCTTGCCGCAACTAGAGAAAGCCCTAGCACAGAAACGAAGACCCAACATAGCAATCAATCAATAAATCTTTAAAAAAAAAAAAAAGAATCCGCCTTCCAATGCAGGGGATGTGGGTTTGATACCTGGTCAGGGAATTAAGATCCCATATGCCGTGGGGCAACTAAACCCGTGCGCTGCAACTAGAGAGAAGCTTGCGCACCGCACCTAGTGATCCTGTGCGCTCTGGAACCCCGGGCGCCAAACTAGAGAGCCCCCGCACTGCAACTAGAGAAGCCCGCACACTGCAACTAGAGAGAGGCCCTCAATGAAGAGCCCGCATGCTGCAACAAAGACCCAGCGCAGCCAAACAAAAAAAAAAAGTTACTGAAAACTTCACAGCTATATTACGTTTTAGCTTTTCATATATCATACCTCAATCCCAACCAGATTAGAAATTTCTCTGTGCTTTTGTCTGCATTGAGTAGCCAATTAATAAATATTTGTAAATGAATGAATTAAAAGATAAACTGGTGATGGGAAATACTACAAAAAATAGTTCTAGGTAATTATAGTGGCAATTTAACAGATCTATTAAGGAAAAAGGAAATATTCCTATTATTAAACTTGCTGCACTTCGGTGTTTCCACAATGTTTTATTCACACTTTCATTATTGCACTTACAATGTTAGATTATAATTTATCTTTTTAAATAACTGTCTCCTCTTCTAAACTCTGTGCAATTAGAGCACAGCATTTACATCTTCTTCCTTCTTGTAATCCTGAGATGTAGTAGGTGTCCAGTTAATGCTTATGGAAAGAATAAATGACAGATAATTTTGAGCTCAAAATACTATTTTTACATCCTGCTAAAAAGGATATATCTCCTTATTCCTTCAGTCTTGAATATATTTTAACTCAATTTTCCTTCAGATCCATTTATAGTAGAAGCAATGGGTAAGGCTGGCTGGTTATTTTAGGCTAAGAGGTACACTTGACTGTACTTTGGTGAGGTAACTATGCTCTGAGGTCTAGTCACCAATTAATATTTAGACAGTAGCAACCTGACCCACTCTTGAGTAAGGAAATAACATGGTAGTAGTAAAGAGATATTACTCTGTCACTGATAAGCAGGGTAATTAGAGGCTATTGAATTAATCTGAGTATGAGGGCATAAAAACATGATGAAAGGTGATAGAAGTAATAGAGAAGAAAAGAAGAGACACATTCTACATATACATATTTATTTGATTTTGTTTTCTGATCTCAAAGTAATACTTTGATTTTAAACAAGGGTTCCAAGACTATTTGATGGGGGAAAAAATAATCTTTTTAGCAAATTGTGCTAGAACAACTGGATATCCACATGCAAAGGAATTAAGTTGGATCCTGACCTCACACCATATACAAAAATTAATTTAAAATGGATCAAAGATAGGGATCATTATATTTAATAAAAGTTAAAACTATAAAACCTTTTGAAAAAAACTTAGTGTCAAATCTTCATGACTTTAGATTTGGCAGTTGTTTCTTAATTATGACATCAAAAGCACAAGCAATAAAAGAAAAAAATAGACAATTAGACTTCATAAAAATTAAAACCTTTTGTGCATCAAAGAACATTATCAACAGAGTGAAAAGACAACCCACAGAATGGGAGAAAATATTTGTAAATCATATATCTGATAAGGATTAGTATCCAGAATATATAAAGAACTCTTACAACTCAACAATAAAAAGACAACTCAATTTAAAAATGGACAAAGGAGACTTCCCCAGTGGTCCAGTGGTAAAGAATTGGCCTTACAATGTAGGGGACGCAGGTTCAACCCCTGGTCAAGGAACTAAGATCCCACATGCCACGGGGCAACTAAGCCCACGTGCCACAACTACTGAGCTCGCGTGCCTCAACAAGAGAGACCGTGTGCTGCAAAACTACAGAGTCCACGCACTCTGGAGCCGGAGCCCTTGCGCCACAACTGGAGAGAGAAAACCTGCATGCCCGCAACTAGAGAGAAGCCCATGCGCCTCAACAAAGAGCCCGTGCACCACAACGAAAAAGATCCCGCATGCCACAACTAAGGCCCGACGCAGCCAAAAAAATAATAATAATAAAAAAAAATGGACAAAGAATTTGAATAGACATTTCTCCAAAGAATATACACAAATGGCCAACAAGAACATGACAAGATGCTCAACATCATTAGTCTTTAGGGAAATGCAAATCAAAACCAAAATGAGATACCACTTCTTACCCACTAGGATGGTCATTTTAAAAAACAACAAAAACAACAGAAAATAACAAGTGTTGACAAGGATGTGGAGAAATTCGAACTCTATACGTTGCTGATGGGAATGTAAAAGGGTGCAGCCCACTGTGGAAAACAGTTTGGCAGTTCCTCAAGAAGTTAAATATAGAATTGTCACATGATCTGGTAATTCTACTCCTGGGTATACAGATGACCCTTGAACAATACGGGTTTAAATTGCCAGGAATCACTTATACGTGGATTTTTTTCAATAAATATGTATCACAGTACTACAAGATCTGAGACTGGTTGAATCTGAGGGTGCGTAACCAAGGATATGGAGGGACTATAAAGTTATATGTGGATTTTCGACTGCCCGGAGGGTCAGCACCCCTAACCCCTGTGTTATTCAAGGGTCAATTGTATATTCAAAAGAATTAAAAACAGATGTTCAAACAAAAACTTGCACACAAATGTTCAGAGCAGCCAAAAAGTAGAAACAACCCAAATACCCACAGATGACTGGATAAACAAAATGTGGTATATCTATAGAAAGGAATATTATTCAGTCATATAAAGGAATGAAGTACTAATACATGCTACAACATAGATAAAGCTTAAGAACATTATGCTAAGTGAAAGAAGCCAAGCACAAAGGACCAAATGTTGTAGGTTTCTATTTATATGAAATATCCAGAATAGGCAAATCTAGATACTGAGGCAAATCAGTCTCTATGGCCCAATAGAGATAGAAAGCAGATTAGTGGTTATCAGGGGCTAGGGGAAGGAGAGGCTAGGAAATTACCGCTACACGGTTATGAGATTTTTGTTTGGGATAATGAAAAAGTTCTGAAACTAGTCGGTTGTAATGTTTGCACAACATTGTAAATGTACTTGATGCCATTAAATTGTACACTTTATATGGTTAAAATTGTAAATTGAATGTTATATGCATTTTACCACAATAAAAAATTTATGCCTTACCCTTTGGCCCAGAAATTTCAACTTTAGGAATCTACCCAGAGGAAATAATGGGATGGATGTGAAGATATAGTCAAAAGAATGCTCATTGATGGGTTATTTAGAATGTTAAAAAAAATTGGGACAGTCCAGAAGTAGAGTTGGCTTAGTAAATTATAATATCTCCTATTATGGAATATTATGCAGTTATAAAAATCATATTGGAGAATACTTTATGGACATGGAGAAATATTCTGGATAATATGTCAAACAAACAAAAACATAGATCACAGAGCAGATATGATCATATTTTTAATAAGAAAAACACTACAAAAGGACCAGAAGGATATTAACCAAGAGGTTAACAATGGTTATCTTTGGATGTTGAAGTTATAGGTGAATTTTGATAGTGTTCCTTTAAATTTTTTACGTATTTTCTAAGTTTTCTACTCTGAAAATGAATAATTTTTATAACTTGGAAAGAATAAACAGGGAGTTCTCTGGTGGTCCAGTGGTTAAGATTCCATGCTCCCACTGGAGGGGACCCGGGTTTGATCCCTGATCAGGGAACTAAGATCCCACATACCGAAACTGAGCCTTTACACCACAATTACTGAGCCCTTGCACTCTAGAGCCCTCGCGCTGCAACTAGAGAAGTCTGCGCACTGCAGTGAAGAGCCCGCACACTGCAACGAAGACCCAGCACAACCTAAATAAATAAATAAATAAATAATTTTTTTTAAAAAAGGTGGAAAGGATAAACAGTGAGTGCTATTTGCAGCAAGAAAACTGTAACAGGATCCTTATAAAAATCTAGAAAAATAATTTTAAAGGAGAAAATAAAAATCATCTAGTATCCCACTACTTAATGAGAAATTCAGTAATTGTTTGACATGTTTTCTTTTGCATGTTTTAGTGCTTACTTTTACACTCACTTTGTGTGTGTGTATGTAATAGATTTGAATTAATAAATCCACATAGAGTATATGAATTGCTTCAGTTACTACATTATCAATCACTATAAATTAATGTTTAATATAAAAGAACTACATGACCATTGTAAAAATTTAAATGGTTATAGAAGTATTTTATAAAAATCTACTGTTCCCAAAGAAGCAAGAAGAACTACAGTCCTGCAGCCTGTGGAACGAAAACCACATTCTCAAAAAGATAGACAAAATGAAAAGGCAGAAGACTATGTACCAGATGAAGAAACAAGATAAAACCCCAGAAAAACAACTAAATGAAGTGGAGATAGGCAACCTTCCAGAAAAAGAATTCAGAATAATGATAATGAAGATGATCCAGGACCTCGGAATAAGAATGGAGGCAAAGATTGAGAAGATGCAAGAAATGATTAACAAAGACCTAGAAGAATTAAAGAACAAACAAACAGAGATGACCAATACAATAACTGAAATGAAAACTACACTAGAAGGAATCAATAGCAGAATAACTGAGGCAGAAGAACGGATAAGTGACCTGGAAGACAGAATGGTGGAATTCACTGCTGTGGAACAGACTAAAGAAAAAAGAATGAAAAGAAATGAAGACAGCCTAAGAGACCTCTGGGACAACATTAAACGCAACAACATTCACATTATAGGGGTCCCAGAAGGAGAAGAGAGAGAGAAAGGACCAGAGAAAATATTTGAAGAGATTATAGTCGAAAACTTCCCTAACATGGGAAAGGAAATAGCCACCCAAGTCCAGGAAGCACAGAGAGTCCCATACAGAATAAACCCAAGGAGAAACACGCCGAGACACATAGTAATCAAAGTGGTAAAAATTAAAGACAAAGAAAAATTACTGAAAGCAGCAAGGGAAAAACGACAAATAACATACAAGGGAACTCCCATACGGTTAACAGCTGATTTCTCAGCAGAAACTCTGCAAGCCAGAAGGGAGTGGCATGATATACTTAAAGTGATGAAAGGGAAGAACCTACAACCAAGATTACTCTACCCAGCAAGGATCTCATTTAGATTTGATGGAGAAATCAAAACCTTTACAGACAAGCAAAAGCTAAGAGAATTCAGCACCACCAAACCAGCGCTACAACAAATGCTAAAGGAACTTCTCTAAGTGGGAAACACAAGAGAAGAAAAGGACCTACAAAAACAAACCCAAAACAATTAAGAAAATGGTCATAGGAACATACATATCGATAATTACCTTAAACGTGAATGGATTAAATGCCCCAACCAAAAGACATAGACTGGCTGAATGGATACAAAAACAAGACCCATATATATGCTGTCTACAAGAGACCCACTTCAGACCTAGGGACACATACAGACTGAAAGTGAGGGGATGGAAAAAGATATTCCATGCAAATGGAAATCAAAAGAAAGCTGGAGTAGCTATACTCATATCAGATAAAATAGACTTTAAAATAAAGAATGTTACAAGAGACAAGGAAGGACACTACATAATGATCCAGGGATCAATCCAAGAAGAAGATATAACAATTATAAATATATATGCACCCAACATAGGAGCACCTCAATACATAAGGCAACTGCTAACAGCTATAAAAGAGGAAATCGACAGTAACACAATAATAGTGGGGGACTTTAACACCTCACTTACACCAATGGACAGATCATCCAAAATGAAAATAAATAAGGAAACAGAAGCTTTAAATGACACAATAGACCAGATAGATTTAATTGATATATATAGGACATTCCATCCAAAAACGGCAGATTACACGTTCTTCTCAAGTGCGCACGGAACATTCTCCAGGATAGATCACATCTTGGGTCACAAATCAAGCCTCAGTAAATTTAAGAAAATTGAAATCATATCAAGCATCTTTTCTGACCACAACGCTATGAGATTAGAAATGAATTACAGGGAAAAAAACGTAAAAAAGACAAACACATGGAGGCTAAACAATACATTACTAAATAACCAAGAGATCACTGAAGAAATCAAACAGGAAATAAAAAAATACCTAGAGACAAATGACAATGAAAACA
This sequence comes from Balaenoptera acutorostrata, assembly GCF_949987535.1. Classification (NCBI taxonomy): domain Eukaryota; kingdom Metazoa; phylum Chordata; class Mammalia; order Artiodactyla; family Balaenopteridae; genus Balaenoptera; species Balaenoptera acutorostrata. Next base: position 125,380,386 of record NC_080065.1, on the reverse strand, counting down.
CGACGACCCAAAACCTATGGGATGCAGCAAAAGCGGTTCTAAGAGGGAAGTTTATAGCTATACAAGCCTACCTAAAGAAACAAGAAAAATCTCAAGTAAACAATCTAACCTTACACCTAAAGAAACTAGAGAAAGAAGAACAAACAAAACCCAAAGTTAGCAGAAGGAAAGAAATCATAAAGATCAGAGCAGAAATAAATGAAATAGAAACAAAGAAAACAATAGCAAAGATCAATAAAACTAAAAGTTGGTTCTTTGAGAAGATAAACAAAATTGATAAGCCATTAGCCAGACTCATCAAGAAAAAGAGGGAGAGGACTCAAATCAATAAAATCAGAAATGAAAAAGGAGAAGTTACAACAGACACCGCAGAAATACAAAACATCCTAAGAGACTACTACAAGCAACTTTATGCCAATAAAATGGACAACCTGGAAGAAATGGACAAATTCTTAGAAAGGTATAACCTTCCAAGACTGAATCAGGAAGAAACAGAAAATATGAACAGACCAATCACAAGTAATGAAATTGAAACTGTGATTAAAAATCTTCCAACAAACAAAAGTCCAGGACCAGATGGCTTCACAGGTGAATTCTATCAAACATTTAGAGAAGAGCTAACACCCATCCTTCTCAAACTCTTCCAAAAAATTGCAGAGGAAGGAACTCTCCCAAACTCATTCTATGAGGCCACCATCACCCTGATACCAAAACCAGATAAAGACACTACAAAAAAAGAAAATTACAGACCAATATCACTGATGAATATAGATGCAAAAATCCTCAACAAAATACTAGCAAACAGAATCCAACAACACATTAAAAGGATCATACACCACGATCAAGTGGGATTTATCCCAGGGATGCAAGGATTCTTCAATATACGCAAATCAATCAATGTGATACACCATATTAACAAATTGAAGAATAAAAACCATATGATCATCTCAATAGATGCAGAAAAAGCTTTTGACAAAATTCAACACCCATTTCTGATAAAAACTCTCCAGAAAGTGGGCATAGAGGGAACCTACCTCAACATAATAAAGGCCATATATGACAAACCCACAGCAAACATCATTCTCAATGGTGAAAAACTGAAAGCATTTCCTCTAAGATCAGGAACGAGACAAGGATGTCCACTCTCACCACTATTATTCAACATAGTTCTGGAAGTCCTAGCCACGGCAATCAGAGAAGAAAAAGAAATTAAAGGAATACAAATTGGAAAAGAAGAAGTAAAACTGTCACTGTTTGCGGATGACATGATACTATACATAGAGAATCCTAAAACTGCCACCAGAAAACTGCTAGAGCTAATTAATGAATATGGTAAAGTTGCAGGTTACAAAATGAATGCACAGAAATCTCTTGCATTCCTATACACTAATGATGAAAAATCTGAAAGAGAAATTATGGAAACACTCCCATTTACCATTGCAACAAAAAGAATAAAATACCTAGGAATAAACCTACCTAGGGAGACAAAAGACCTGTATGCAGAAAACTATAAGACACTGATGAAAGAAATTAAAGATGATACCAACAGATGGAGAGATATACCATGTTCTTGGATTGGAAGAATCAACATGGTGAAAATGAGTATACTACCCAAAGCAATCTACAGATTCAATGCAATCCCTATCAAATTACCAATGGCATTTTTTACAGAGCTAGAACAAATCATCTTAAAATTTGTATGGAGACACAATAGACCCCGAATAGCCAAAGCAGTCTTGAGGCAAAAAAATGGAGCTGGAGGAATCAGACTCCCTGACTTCAGACTATACTACAAAGCTACAGTAATCAAGACAATATGGTACTGGCACAAAAACAGAAACGTAGATCAATGGAATAAGATAGAAAGCCCAGAGATTAACCCACGCACCTATGGTCAACTAATCTATGACAAAGGAGGCAAAGATATACAATGGAGAAAAGACAGTCTCTTCAATAAGTGGTGCTGGGAAAACTGGACAGCTACATGTAAAAGAATGAAATTAGAATACTCCCTAACACCATACACAAAAATAAACTCAAAATGGATTAGAGACCTAAATATAAGACTGGACACTATAAAACTCTTAGAGGAAAACATAGGAAGAACACTCTTTGACATAAATCACAGCAAGATCTTTTTTGATCCACCTCCTAGAGTAATGGAAATAAAAACAAAAATAAACAAATGGGACCTAATGAAACTTCAAAGCTTTTGCACAGCAAAGGAAACCATAAACAAGACGAAAAGACAACCCTCAGAATGGGAGAAAATATTTGCAAATGAATCAACGGACAAAGGATTAATCTCCAAAATATATAAACAGCTCATTCAGCTCAATATCAAAGAAACAAACACCCCAATCCAAAAATGGGCAGAAGACCTAAATAGACATTTCTCCAAAGAAGACATACAGACGGCCACGAAGCACATGAAAAGATGCTCAACATCACTAATTATTAGAGAAATGCAAATCAAAACTACAATGAGGTATCACCTCACTCCTGTTAGAATGGGCATCATCAGAAAATCTACAAACAACAAATGCTGGAGAGGGTGTGGAGAAAAGGGAACCCTCTTGCACTGTTGGTGGGAATGTAAATTGATACAGCCACTATGGAGAACAATATGGAGGTTCCTTAAAAAACTAAAAATAGAATTACCATATGACCCAGCAATCCCACTACTGGGCATATACCCAGAGAAAACCGTAATTCAAAAAGACACATGCACCCGAATGTTCATTGCAGCACTATTTACAATAGCCAGGTCATGGAAGCAACCTAAATGCCCATCAACAGACGAATGGATAAAGAAGATGTGGTACATATATACAATGGAATATTACTCAGCCATAAAAAGGAACGAAATTGAGTCATTTGTTGAGATGTGGATGGATCTAGAGACTGTCATACAGAGTGAAGTAAGTCAGAAAGAGAATAACAAATATCGTATATTAATGCATGTATGTGGAACCTAGAAAAATGGTACAGATGAGCCAGTTTGCAGGGCAGAAGTTGAGACACAGATGTAGAGAATGGACATATGGACACCAAGGGGGGAAAACTGCGGTGAGGTGGGGATGGTGGTGTGCTGAATTGGGCGATTGGGATTGACATGTATACACTGATGTGTATAAAACTGATGCCTAATAAGAACCTGCAGTATAAAAAAACAAACAAAACAACTAATACTAAACTTTCATTGGGTTATTTGTATGGAAATATGTTAATATAAATGTTTCAGACATTACATGAAATTTCTAAAAATCTTATATTTGTATTTGTATGGAAATATGTATGGAAATATGTTAATATAAATGTTTCAGACATTACAGGAAACTTCTAAAAATCTTATATGTTCTGGTATAATGTTATAAGTAATAATCCTAGTTATTACTTTAAAATGTATATCTCAGAAATAACTAATTTTCTTGTCAACTGCATTATTATGAACTTTCATCAAATCTTTAACCGTGGTCATTTTTAAGTCTTTTGTCATTTACAGACAGTTCTGGGTGTACTCTGATGATTTTGCAAATATGTTCCTATAAAAGGGTTTCATCTTCAAGAAATTCATGGAAAAGACTCTGACAAGTACAGGTTTCTGGTAACTGACTGTACTGCTGAACTGAATGAATAAGCATTTTCAGAACTCTAATGAAAAACTGATGAACTCATAAAAGTGCTAACAAAAGATCAAGATGAAAAAAAAAATTAATTACATGGGACTGAGTGAACTGATGAGGATGAGTATAATTTTTGTGACTTTCTGTCTGAATTAAAAAAAAAAAAATCCCACAAGGACTCAGAGGCAAAGAATATACAAATCAATTTTCACTGCAAAGTAAAGGAGCTGTTACAGTGGAGGATTACTGGACTGAATGTCAATATTATGACATAGTATGAGTGTGTTTCATGTTTGGTAATTGCAATCATTGTTGCTTTTGTTGTGGTCATCCATGTACAATGCTTGGTGTCAGTCTATTTATCTCTTGTAAAAATAAAATACAGTGTGTGTGTGTGTGTGTGTGGAAAAAAAAAAAAAAAAAAAAAGACCTAGAAGAATTAAAGAACAAACAGAGATGAACAATACAATAACTGAAATGAAAACTACACTAGAAGGAATCAATAGCAGAATAACTGAGGCAGAAGAGCGGATAAGTGACCTGGAAGACAAAATGGTGGAATTCACCATTCCCATGCAGGGAAGTCCTGCATATGACATTTTGAAGGCAGAAATGATAAGACTTGTTGACAGGTTGGTCAGAAGCTTGATTTTATCAGTTCAACCAGGAGTTGAATTAGGCATCAATTAAACCAAATGTATAAAACTCTGAATTAGGGGCTTCCCTGGTGGTGCAGTGGTTAAGAATCCACCTGCCAATGCAGGACACACGGGTTCGAGCCCTGGTCCGGGAAGATCCCACATGCCTGCCGCGGAGCAACTAAGCCCGTGAGCCACAACTACTGAGCCTGTGCTCTAGAGCCGGCGAGCCACAACTACTGAGCCCACGTGCCACAACTACTGAAGCCCGCGTGCCTAGAGCCCATGCTCCACAACAAGAGAAGCCTGTGCACCACAATGAAGAGTAGCCCCCACTCGTCGCAACTAGAGAAAGCCCGCACACAGCAACAAAGACCCAATGCAGCCAAAAATAAATAAATAAATAAATTTTTAAAAACACAAAAAAACAAACAAACAAAAACTCTGCATTATAAACCAGGATGTCACTTCAGTAGTTATAGTAAGAGGTGTATCTGTTTGAAAATAGAAATCCATTCTCTAGAGCACCCCTTTTCTTGGTTACAAATCATCCGATAACCAGAAAGTTGCTTCAAGAACTGGGTATTATAAGATAAGGAGGGGGCTTCCCTGGTGGTGCAGTGGTTAAGAACCCGCCTGCCAATGCAGGGGACACGGGCTCGAGCCCTGGTCCGGGAAGATCCCACATGCCACGGAGCAACTAAGCCCATGCGCCACAACTACTGAACCCGGGAGCCACAACTACTGAAGCCCACCTGCCTAGAGCCCGTGCTCCGCAACAAGAGAAGCCACCACAATGAGAAGCCCACGCACCACAACGAAGAGTAGCCCCCGCTCGCTACAACTAGAGAAAGCCCGTGCTCAGCAACAAAGACCCAACGCAGCCAAAAAAAATAATAAATAAATAAATAATAAAAAAATTAAAAAAAAAATAAGATAAGGAGGTTAAATGCACTAAGGGGATTTTTCTCAAGCTGTGAAGGTTTGAGACATCCTTATTTACTGAACTATCTACCTGTCACACAGATTGTAAGGATCCCACACTCTGGCTAGGTACTTTTTCCCTTAGTGCTGGAAGCACGTTGACATATTCTTACTTAACAGTTCTACTTTTTAAAAAAATTCTAAAATGAACTTGCCCTTGTTATTTATCGTATCAGTTTTCATCATTTTGGGTTGCCTCTCATTTTGAGACCAGTAGTCCACTGCTCACTTTGTTTCTTTAGATGAAATTCTGTGCAGTGTTCATACCAGACTACTCTTTTCCTTCCCTTAGTTCTTTTAGCTTCCAAAGGGCTGAGGAAGGATGAGGAGCATCACTCCTTCTTCCTTTTCTCCTTTTTAGTTGGTTCTTCATGCATTTCATCTCAAATGAAGAAATCAATTAACTGGAACCATCAGGCTTCCCACCCTTTAAGTGGTGACCAGGGGGAGGAAAAGAGGGCAGTTTCAGCTTTTAGGGGCCCTTGGCTCAAATTTCTACAAGAATGGTAGAGGAAGGGGGTAGCCATTTCAGTCATGAATGATTACGTTCTTCTAGGCTAAACCTATAAACGCCAATTCTGTGGTGGTAAATGCCACCAAATTGGATTGCTTTTAAAACTACACATAACCATGGCAAATATAATTTCAGCTCTTTTCTTACACTGCGGTATCCTTTTACTTGCACCATACTTTGACAGAGAAAGAATGGAACAAGCTTCATTTTGATTCATGAATGTTGTTTTTATTCTAAATGCCCCATGTGAGGAGAATGCAAATGGACACAAGATATATGCAAATTCACTTGCATACCCAGAGAAGGCAAATGAGGCTTAGTTCTTAGATTCCTTGATCAGGCTCCCTGGGTGAGAAGGCTAAGGAAAGAGGTGTCTGTAAGTGAATTACAGAGAATGTCATGTTTGAGAAGGGAGAGGAGAGACGTTGGCTGCCATACAGCTCCCAGCATTCCAGAACCTGCATATAAAAGTGAGTGCAGCTGCCAAAGCAAGAGAAGGAGCTCAATGAAAGAACAGCCTTCATTGGCATGAGGGCGCCCAGGGCACAGAATGCACACAGCAGGATAAAATGGAATCTCCAACTTTTCTGCTTTAGGTCTTGACCCCAAATCCCTGCATAAGTCTTTAAACCACTGACTATCTCTTTCTACCTTCTCCCTCTCTCTTTTACAACCCAGGTCAGGACTAGTGTGCAGTGAATAAGGCAAAACATTTAAGGGGAGCCCCAGAAATCAGCAATCAAGATAAATAATGTTTTAGTGTAGTATTTTTTTAATTCAAAATTAGAGCAAAAAAAATCTATGTCGAACAAAAACCAAATTTGAAATGAAGACAGAATGCTATTGTGCACTTTTATGACCCTGCCTCAATCGCCCTGAGTCTGACCTTGGTTCCAATAAACTTTATTTGCAAAGCAGGTGTCTGGCTGTAGCTTGCCAATTTGATTTTTTAAACTATTGCATTAAAATATTATTTATCTTGATGATTGAGTTTTTGGTGCCTCTTAAATTTGGTGCCCAAGGGGAGTGTGTCACTCACCCTACCCTAGTTCTAGACCTTTTTCAATCTCTCCTTTTTTTCTTTTTTAACCTTATGACAGTTCTGTTTGTGAATAAGCTCCCTCCTGGACTTGGTTCAATATAATGAGACCTGGGAATATGCAGGATGTACTGGATTTTGCAGAGAGCTTTTTCTCTTTCCACCTTCCTTCTTTGCCTTCTTTCTCTGAAATCAGTTCTCTGGCAGAGCATTCTTTTTTTTTTTTTTTTTTTTTTTTAATTTATATTTATTTTTGTCTGTATTGGGTCTTCGGTTCGTGCGAGGGCTTTCTCCAGTTGCGGCAAGCGGGGGCCACTCTTCATCGCGGTGCGGGGACCGCTCTTCATCGCGGTGCGCGGGCCTTTCTCCATCGCGGCCCCTCCCGTTGCGGGGCACAGGCTCCAGACGCGCAGGCTCAGCAATTGTGGCTCACGGGCCCAGCTGCTCCGTGGCATGTGGGATCTTCCCAGACCAGGGCTCGAACCCGTGTCCCCTGCATTAGCAGGCAGATTCTCAACCACTGCGCCACCAGGGAAGCCCTGGCAGAGCATTCTTAATTGTCCTTTCCTGTCCTCCTATTTGCTTGACTTTTCTTTTTCTAAGCAGCATCTCCTAAATTTCTTGATCCCGGTTACCCAAGTTCTGTCATCTGTCATCTCAAAAAGCCCCTCGGGCTTCCCTGGTGGTGCAGTGGTTAAGAATCCGCCTGCCAGTGCAGGGGACACGGGTTCGAACCCTGGTCCGGGAAGATACCACATGTCTGCCGCCGAACAACTAAGCTCGTGAGCCACAACTACTGAAGCCTGCGTGCCTAGAGCCCGTGCCCCGCAACAAGAGAAGCCACTGCAATGAGAAGCCCGCGCATCGCAAGGAAGAGTAGCCCCCGCTTGCCGCAACTAGAGAAAGCCCGCGCGCAGCAACAAAGACCCAACGCAGACAAAAATAAATTAATAAAATAAATTAATAAAATAAATTAATAAAATAAATTAATAAACTACATTCTTGGTGTGAACAGTTTAAAAAAAAAAGTCCCTCAATTCTTTTTTTGTTTTTTGTATCATCTTTAATTTCTTTCATCAGTGTCTTATAGTTTTCTGCATACAGGTCTATTGTCTCCATAGGTAGGTTTATTCCTAGGTATTTTATTCTTTTTGTTGCAATGGTAAATGGGAGTGTTTCTTTAATTTCTCTTTCAGATTTTTCACCATTAGTGTATAGGAATGCAAGAGATTTCTGTGCATTAATTTTGTATCCTGCAACTTTACCAAAGTCATTGATTAGCTCTAGTAGTTTTCTGGTGGCATCTTTAGGATTCTCTATGTATAGTATCATGTCATCTGCAAACAGTGACAGTTTTACTTCTTCTTTTGCAATTTGTATTCCTTTTATTTCTTTTTCTTCTCTGATTGCCGTGGCTAGGACTTCCTTGTACTGATTTTAGACAACTAGGAGGGAAGAGAAATTTGCTCTGCTTGTGACAGAGGCTCTTATGCTTGAATCATGTCCGAGCACAGGGTAGGCTAGGATGGTTTGCTTAGGAGAATGGACAGTGTGTATATGCCATGACAGACACATGTCAGACTAACCCCTGAGGTACTTATTCCTGTGCTGTGTTTATAAAAGAAAAATTATTACTTTACTTTGGTGCCCTCACATTTATATTCCATTCTAGGTTCGTATGACAATGGAGTAACATCATAAGTATTTTAAAATTATGTACATTCAAATATACACAACAAGAGAGGGAAGAAAGGAGAGAAAGAGAGAAGGAGAGAGAATTCACATTTTGAAGGTACAGCTCAGCCATTACCCTAAATTTGAATATATCCCAGGGTGAGCATGAGAAGGGAGATGTGAATCTGTTGTTTCCTTACAAAGCTATGTCTATGGAACAGTAGTTTATGAGCAATTTAAAGAAATTTTAGAGTAATTTGTCTATGTTCAGTTTTTTTCCTTACATTTTGATTTGGGAACCAACCCCCCATTAGAGGCTTTTCTACTAGATAGCAATGAATGATTGTTACTATTGTGTTTTGTAAGAGTGTTTTCCAATTGTTTAATGCATTTGAATTCTCTTCACCCAACTAAATTTACTGTCTTTGGAAGAAAATGTAAGGTCATTGCTACCACACAATGTTGCACTTAAACTTTTCTCCTCAGGGTCTGCAGCAGGTGTAGGTCAAGACTGTGGGCTCCATATGTTGACTTCCCAGGTTCAAATTTTAGCTCCGCCCCTTATTACCTGAGTGACTTTGAATAAGTTACTAAGTCTCAGTTTTTTTCTCATCTGTAAGGTGAAGATAATGCTACTACTGACCTCATAGGGTTATTGGAAGGATAAAATGAAATAATGCATGTAATGTGTTTTGCCCAGCACCTGGTGTTTAGTAGGCATTCAGTAAATCTTAGCTGTGATTGTAACAGGTCAGGGTTGCATGGCTGCATGGTGAGTCTGCAATTTGAGGAGTTGCCACTAAAAATAGTGACTTCTCACTATGGTGGTAAGATCCAGTCAGGCTTCCTTCTAACAGACATCTGGTCAGCATGTTATTCCCATTAGTTATGAGTTTTTTCCATAATAATACGTTTAGTAAGTTTACAGATCTGAACAATTACTAAGTTCTAAGGACCACAAAGAAAATGTGATACACTTAGAGCAAAATGGTATGAAATAGACTTAAGTAAAGTTTGGGTCCCTTTTTAGTTTCCACTAACAGTTATCAACTACTTTTTAGTTCCTTGTCCTATTTCCAGGTGTTAATGGACGATAATCTTCCTCCTATTATTAACAAACTTGCTTTGCATGTTTAAAACACCAGCTTTGGCACTGGTGCTCAAAGGTCTTAGCAGCTTGGCGAAAAGACCATAAGAACAGTTTTCTCCTATTTTCAGTTTTCTCGTTCTCTTGCCTCGTGGGTTCTCAGTCCTTATTCTAGGATTTCTTAAGGGGAAAAAAATCTCATCACCCTTCCAATTATTTTATTTCTCTTCTCTGGGCAAAAAACTTACAGGGAAAGTTAAAAGAATTGTGACCATATTGTGCACATACCCTTTTCTAATCAGGAGTTTCCTTGGTAGTTGGCTTTGCAGCCTTTAGCTGGGAAATCCCCCATCTCCTATTACTCCTTTCTAATCATTGCTTAATATCATTAAAATTGGTTTCTCTAGAGCAGAGGCTGGCAAACTATGGCCCACAGGCTTGCTGCTTGTGTTTGTAAATAAAGCTTTATTGGAACACAGCCATGCCCATTTGTTTACCTATTGTGTGTGGCTGCTCTCCTGCTGCGACAGCAGAGTTGAGTAGTTGCCACAGAGACCATATGGTCCAAAAGCCTAAAATATTGACTGTCTGGCCCTTCTAGAGAAAGTTTACAGACCCACTGCTCTAGAGCATCTATAGCTTTCAGCTTTGTATTAGTTATCTATTGCTGAATAACAAATTACCCCAAAATTTAGCAGCTTAAGGCAAGACACATTGTTTCCCAGTTTCTGTGGGTCAAGAATTCAGGAGTGGTTTAAATGGGTGGCTCTGATTCAGGGTTTCTTATGAAGCTGCAGTCAAGACATCAGCCAGGACTCCAGCTGTCTGAAGCCTTACCTGGAGCTGAAGCCTCCCCTTCCAAGATGGTTCCCTCACATGGCTATTAGTAGAAGGCCTGGTTCCTTGCTAGCTGTTGGCAGGAGGTCTCAGTTCCTTGACACATGGACCTCTCCACAGGGCTACCTGAGTGTCCTCACAACATAGCAATCGGCTTTCCTCCAGCAAGTGATCTGAGGGCAAGGAGAAGTCTGTAACATCTTTTATGATCTAGTGTCAGAAGTCACACACTCTTATTTGCACATTACTCTATTTTATTTTACTTTTGGGCTGCGCTGTGCGGCATGAGGGATCCTAGTTCCCCGACCAGGGATCGAACCTGTGCCCCCTGCAGTGGAAGCGTGGAGTCTTAACTACTGGACCGCCAGGGAAGTCCCTGAACATTACTCTATTTATTAGAAGGAAGTTACTGAGTTCAGTCCACACACACAGAGAGGAGAATTAAGCTTCATCTTTTATTTTTAATTATTTATTTATTATTTATTGAGGTATTTTATGATAAAAGCTGGTACTCATATACATCAATGAAAAAGAACTTAAAATTCATCATACATATACTTCATTTTCTAGCTTGAACTTCTAGTAAATCTTTAGCTTCATTGATTTTTGACTGTTATCTAAGGAGATCCTGCCTTGTCTGGGTGATTTAAATGCATAATACGTCCATGAGCATCTCTGTTGGCTGTAGGGCTTACTCCTAGTATTTTTTTTTTAATTATTAATTAATTAATTAATTTATGGCTGTGTTGGGTCTTCGTTTCTGTGCGAGGGCTTTCTCTAGTTGCGGCAAGTGGGGGCCGCTCTTCATTGTGGTGCGCGGGCCTCTCACTCTCGCGGCCTCTCTTGTTACGCAGCACAGGCTCCAGACGCGCAGGCTCAGCAATTGTGGCTCATGCGGCCCTAGTCGCTCCGGGGCATGTGGGATCTTCCCAGACCAGGGCTCGAACCTGTGTCCCCTGCATTGGCAGGCAGATTCTCAACCACTGCGCCACTAGGGAAGCCCCCTACTCCTAGTTATTAATGCTGCTTCCCATTTTGTCATTTTGGGTTCACACTCACCTCTGTAATAGCCACTGGTGAGGGCAGATTTTGATAGACTGTGAAACATGTTTTACTTGAGGCTCCATATGCTTCATGGCTTGCAAAACGTAACAGCCTGCACATCCTGCAGCAGCAGTGGTCTGTCCAACGACTACCAATGTATTGGCCGTAGTTCTGGCTCAGCTCCTCTGCCTCCAGGGAGAGCACAGTTGATTCCAGCCCAGAAGCCACAGGCACCGACTTCATTCCTCCATCAGAAAGCAACGTGGCTGCCACCAGCAAGCACAAACCGCCCAGACACGGGGGCCCCAGCAGTTCAGCTTCATCTTTTAAAGGAAAGTGTATCAAAGAATTTATGGACATATTTTAAAACCACCATCCTTAACTCCAAAGCTTTTGTTAAAAAATAAATTTATTTATTTGTTTTTGTTTTTGGCTGCGTTGGGTTTTTGTTGCTGCACGCGGGCTTTCTCTAGTTGCGGCAAGCGGGGGCTACTCTTTGTTGTGGTGCACGGGCTTCTCATTGCGGTGGCTTTTCTTGTTGTGGAGCACAGGCTCTAGGCACGCGGGCTTCAGTAGATGCGGCATGTGGGCTCAGTAGTTGCGGCACATGGGCTCTAGAGCGCAGGCTCAGTAGTTGTGGCGCACAGGCTTAGTTGCTCCGTGGCATGTGGGATCTTCCCGGACCAGGGCTCAAACCCGTGTCCCCTGCATTGGCAGGCAGACTTTTAACCACTGCACTACCAGGGAAGTCCCCAAACCATTTTTAAAGGTTTTTTTTTTTCTTTTTAAAGGCTTACAAGAGGAGTTAAACTTTTTCCATAAAGGACCAGTTAGTAAATATTTTTGGCTTTGTGGGCCATATGACCTCTGTTGCAACTACTCAACTCTGTATCAGGAAAGTAGCTTAGACAATAGGTAAATGAATGGGCATGGCTGTGTTCCAATTAAATTTTATTTACAAAAAATAGGCAAGGAGTTGGATTTGGCCCATGGGCTGTAGTTTGCCATCCTCTAGTCCAGAAGATTCTTCTTCAAGAACACAAACCAGGGACTTCCCTGGTGGTCCAGTGGCTAAGACTCCGTGCTCCCAATGCAGGGGGCCCAGTTTTGATCTCTGGTCAGGGACTAGATCCCACATGCTGCAACTAAGAGGTCTCATGCCACAACTAAAGATTTCACACACGGCAACGAAGATCCTGCTGCCGCAGCTAAGACCCAGCGCAGCCTAAATAAATAAATAAATAAACATTTAAAAGAACACAAACCAAAAAGTTGACTCACATAGAAGACATAAAATTTAAAGCCAGGGATCTGTGCATCTTTGACCCTTCTCAACCAAGTCATAAGCTCCTCCAGGATAAGAACCATGGCTTATAGTTCTTTTTATTCTCCTTCAGCATTAATAAGGTTCTGAGCATGTAGTTGCTATTTAATTAATAATTGTTTATTATTTAATGGGTTCATAGTATTCTGTTGTATGACTATTCTATAATATTTAAGCAATTGTTTCTAGTCTTTGTTGGTACAAATAAGCTGCAATAAATACGGTTCTACATACATATTTGTACACACGTATGAGTGTATTCTAGGAGAGATGCCTAGGAGTATAATTATTGAGTCAAATATCATGCGTACTCTTGGAACTTCCCAGGCAGTCCAGTGGTTAAGACTCTGTGCTTCCACTGCAGGGGGCACGGCCAAAAAAAAAAAAAGATCATGTGTACTCTTAATCTGACAAAAAGAATTTCAAATTAATGTTAATGTGTAATTTATTTCATATAATAAATGTACAATATTTCAGGACAAAATAAAGACATACAAGGTGCCTTGAACTTTATTTATAGACTTGTATTTCCTGTGTGATCTTCATAGAACACTGTAAGCCCTTTATATGCAAAGTAGTACAATTGAATGCTGATGACCAATGTACCTATTGTCAAGGTGGTGTATGTAGGTCACAGAGCAGGCAGAAATGAAATAAGTCTCTTGTTACCATGTTTTCAGAAACTTCTTGAGATGCCTCATAGAACTTTTAGATTTCCCAGAACATAATACACAAATCACCACTAGCACTGCCCTTGCCACATCAAAAACTCCTATCCTGAGAGTCCTTGTTAAAACACAAACATGTTCAGGAGGCAGTATATCCCCTTATCTCACTATTATGTCAGTGTATACTATGGAAAGTACCAAAGGATTGGCCTTGCATCAGTGGACCAAGAAAGGGCGACATTTTAAAAAGTCATTTTTGGGACTTCCCTGGTGGTCCAGTGGTTAAGAATCCGCCTTCTAATTCAGGGGACGTGGGTTCAATCCCTGGTCGGGGAACTAGGATCCCGTATGCTGTGGGGCTACTGAGCCCGCATGCCACAACTAGAGAAGTCCGTGTGCCACAACAAATATCCCCGTGTGCCACAACTAAGACCCGAAGCAGCCAAGTAAATAAATAAATGAATAAAAAGTTATTCTCGATTAAAACAATTTGCTGGAGAGGGGAGGAAAGGACCAAATTGTATTGAGTACTTACTAAGTATCAGATTCTTTACTCATGTTTCCGGTTAAAGTAGATATTATTTATCTTTCTTTCGCAGATGAGGAAACATGCTCAGAGGATTTATTGACTTTATTTACCTGTCAGTCAAGTTTGATTTGAATTGGGGTCTAACTCCTAAGCTGTTTCTACTATATTATGCTTCCTCCCAATATGCTCAGAATGTACTGATATTCTCATGCTAGAGACATACAAGACCTCAGAGCACTGATTTCCCTAGCCTGGCCTTATGACACTAATGAACTTCAGGAAAATTTCAGCCTTTGCTCTGTCCAAGAACAAAGCAGGAGCTGTCCATCTGAAAGCAGACTTTTCAGCAGGTAAAGGGAAGCCAGCAGAAGAGATAGGGTAACCAGAAGTAATTACCTTGACCTAGAGTTGAGAGAAATGGAATGATTTAATTTAGTCATATTGTCTGGTCATTATGCTTATTAGAGGAAATAAAAAAGAAAGGGAAGGCAAATGGAAAGGAAAAGAGTGGTGGTTAGGGGAATACCTGAGAGAAATAAACTGTTTGCTATTTATGGTCCCAATGAGGCAAAATCAAAACTGAAACTTCTTTGCTCTGCCTCTTTATGATTTTACTTTAAGGGGAAAATCTATTTCACTGTATTTCAGTTTCTCTACCTAATAAATATTAGAAACAAACTTTGCTATTTTAATAACTACTTCTGTCCCTGTGCTTGGAGATTGTTCCTGGATTGTGTTTCTTCCAAATATATAATATATATGGACATATATATTATAATGAAAAAGCTAGAGTAAAATTTCACTCATTTGGACTCTAGTAATTCAGAATTTAAAAAATCAGTTGTGGGTTGTGCTGAAATTTATGCTATTGGGGGTATAGATTTTAAAAAAAAGACAACGAAGTCATTGAAAAAACAAATGGTGATATTCAAGTCATTTAAGGGAATTAATAACCTGTAAAAAATTTAACACCTATTTCATATTTATTGCTTCTGTCTGAATTCAGACCCAAAAAAATGTTGAATTTATTCAGTAAAGAAACTCTTGTTTACATGGCATTCAACAACTGAATTAATCCCTAAGGGGCTATTATACACCTTAGATCTGCATTTTGGGAACGCTGAAAGTAAGAGGTTAAAAAATAATTTTTGGAAGGAAGGGTTATGCTAAAAGGAAGTAGAGAATTAGGGTCTAGAAACTATTATTGGAATCAACACGTAAGAGGTTTTTTGGTGACATCCAGAGGTTAGTTTTGGTAGTGTGGTGTGAATGGAAGCAAATTTTCAGGGATTTCAGGAATGACTAAGTAGTAAGGAACATTCATTCCAAATATTTGTCAGGGAAATGAAGGAGAAAAAGGACAGTGACAATGGGGGGGTGGGAAATAACTGCAAGTGAAGATTTTTGCAAAAAATGGGAGACTTCTGCATGATGGGAGGCAGAAAAAGAAGATTATTCTAGAAAGAAATGGAAAGCAATGGGATTAAAACATTGGGTAGAAATGAGGAAATTAATAAATTAGACCTTACAAAATAGAAAAAAATTCTGGTCTTTGAAAGGCAGTCTAAGAGAATGAGAAGACAAGGCACACACTGGGAAGAAACATTTGCAAAACACATATCTGATAAAGTATTGGTAACCTGAATATGTAAAAGACTCACTAAACTCAATAATAAGAAAACAATCAAAAAAAGAAAAAGAAAAAATGGGCAAAATATTTGAACAAACATTTTACAGAAGAAGATATATGGATGGCAAATAAGTACATGAAAAGATGCTTGACACTATTAGTCATTAGGAAAATGCAAATTAAAATGACAATGAGGCATCACTACATACCTAGTAGAATGACTTAAAAATAAATAAATAAAACAAAACCAACAACTGATAATGTCAAATGCTGCTGAGGATGTAGAAAAACTGGAACTCTCATACATTGGTGGTGGGAATGCAAAATGGTACAGCCACGTTGGAGAACAGTTTGGTAATTTCCTATAAAGTTAAACATGCATTTATTCTATGACCTAACAAACCCACTCCTAGGTATTTACTCAAGAGAAATGAAGACTTATACCTACGCAAAAACCTCTATGGGAATCTGAAAAAATATATATATATATAGTTTATATATATATACATATATATATATATATAACTGGATCGCTTTGCTGTACACCTGAAACTAACACAATATTGTAAATCAACTGTACTTCAATAAAAAAATCAAAAATTAAAAAAAAAACCTCTATGGGGATATTTATAGCAGCTTTGTCCATATTTTTAAAAAACCAGAAACATGCCAAATGTCCATCAACATGAAACAGACTGTGGTACACCTGTACAATGGAATTCTGTTCAGCAGTAAAAAGGAACAAACTACTAATACATGCAACACCATAAATGACTCTCAAAAGCATTACGCTCAGCGAAAGAAGCCAGATTCGAAAGTCTACATACTGTATGGTTCCATCTATACATTTGGAAAAAGGAAAACTATAGGGACAGAAATCCAGTCAGCAGTTGTGAGGGGGCTGAGGGTAGGGGAGGTACAAAGAGGTGTGACAGAACTTTTTAGGGTGATAGAAATACTACATACCTTGATTGTTGTAATTGTTACATGACAGCGTAAGTTTGTCAAAATTCACAGAAACTTACACCATAAAAGGATGAATTTTACTATATATAAATTATACCTCAATCAACTTGAAAAACTTTTATTTTTTTAAATAATAGTTCTCATATTTATTTATTTATTTTTGGCTGTGTTGGGTCTTACTAGAGGCACACAGTCTTTCTAGTTGAGGCGCACAAGCTCAGTATTGTGGCTCGCAGGCTTAGTCGTGTCCCCCGTCATGTGGGATCTTAGTTTCCGGACCAGGGATTGAACCCGCGTCCCCTGCATTGTAAGGCAGATTATTTACCACTGGACCACCAGGGAAGTCCAAAAAAACAATTTTAAACGGCTGGGTAGAGAATAGTTTCTGGGAAAAAGTATTGGTAGGAACACTTGAGCACGCACGTTTTTTCTTGCTTTAAAGCTTTTGCATACATGTGTCCTTCACTTAAGGAGTCTCTCCTTTTCCTTTTTTCCTGAATAACTCCTTATTCTCCTTTGCGTTTCAGTAAAGCATTATTTCCCCCCACCCCCAGAAAGACGTCCCTGACCCATAGACTAGGTTAACTTTTCCTGTTGTGTGTTCCTAATAGCATGCTTATCTAATCCCTATGGCAGAGTGTATCATACTCTATTCCAACTGCTTATTCGTTTCTCCTCTTTTGTGCTGTAAGCTCCCTGAGAGCAGGAATGGCATCCATCTTAGTTAATTATTGTATCCTTGTATTTAGCACAGAGCCAGGAAGAACATTTGTTGAGTATATAAAGCAGAAGGTTTGGAACGGCTAAACGAGAAATAGAATATTAAATTGGTAAGGGTTGAAAAATATGTACGTTATTCCCAAAACTACATCTCCAGTTCTGACCTCATACCTATGTTCTACTTACCATAATTCAGATTGTCTATGTGATATCTTCACATAAATGTCCCACTGTTACTTAAGGCTTAATAATTCTAAGCAGAAGTAATTTTCTCCCTCCTCAATTTCATTCAAATTGAATTATTTTCCCAATTATTCTATTTCTGTCAAGTGGTATCTCTATCCTTATAGTCTTCCAAAAGAGAAACTTAATTACATTTAACTTTTCCTTCTACTTGCCCTCTCATCTAATTTGATATAAAAAATTTTAAGCCCTTCTTTTAAAATGTTTCTCATTCACATTTGCTTTCTTTTCACTCCCACTGCTGTTCTTATAGAGCCAAATATGGTCAGAGAGGCAGACACCAAGCAAGGAATCACATATTCAAATATGTAATTATGACTTGCAATCAGTACATAGAGGAAATAAACAGAGGGCTGTTATATGGGATGGGGAGGACATAATCTATATACAGTGGCAAAAGAACACTTTGAGAAGGTTACATTTAAGCTGAGAAGAATGAGAGAGAGCCAGCAATAAGGGAGAATAGAAAGAAGACCATACTGAACTGAAGGAAAAGAACGTGCATAGTATTTGAGGTGCGGAAAAAAATTGGTGTTCAGTTATAGCACGTTCCAGAAACTAAAAAAAGATGATTATAGCTGGAGGGCAGTGAGCAATGGGGAAGAGTGATAGAGAGGAGGCTGGGGAAACAGGCAGGGACCAGGTCATGCGAAGTGTTGTATATTATGGCAAAGGGTTTGGATATTATTGTTTCTAATGTGAAGCTACTGAAGAATTTTAATCAAGGGAATAACATAATGCAAGAAGTGGTAAGCAAGAAAATTGCTAAACATGTGAACATATCTAAATAAGCATTTATTGTAAACAACATTAACAATGATTTTAAAGTCTAGATTGAGAAGATATTAAAACTAAAATATTAGATAATGACAGTGAGCAAGATGGGAGGGAAAGTGATTGGAGATAAAGTTTTACAAAGCCCTTGATTATTCGGGAAGAGAATAGGTAAACTAACTTTAGACTTTCTAATGTGCATGAAGAAGGTGAGAATAATTATCAAAAGGATAGAAACATAAAGGCTCTAAATCAATAAAGGTAAAGAAAGGTAAAGAAAGAGGAATAAATAAAACCAGAACCATCCAATAAAAGGCATGCAAGGAGGAAAAAAAGAGTTTAAAAAATGCATTATAAATTGAAAAAAAACCCACATCATGGAATTGTAGAAATAAGTCGAAATATGTCAATAATTTAAATATATAAATATATTAACCTTGTCAGTTAAAATCAGAACTGCTTATATTAGATAACAAGGAAAAAATCTAGCTATATGTGTTTGCCATAGACATAGCTAAAACATAAAGGCATAGAAATTTGAAAGCAAATGAATGGAAAAAATATATGATGGGCAAATATTACCCAAAAAGAATGCTAATGTAGTGATATTAATACTAGACAAAATAGACTTTAAGGTGGAAAGCACTGTTAGGAAAAAATTTATTTTTAAGATAAATAATAAAGGAATAATTTACCAAGGAGATATAGCAATTCTGAATCTATATGTAACTTACAATATATCTTCAACAGACATAAAGTAAAAACATCATTGACAGAATTGCAAGAAATAAACACATTTTAAATTACAGTGGGAGAGGGTTTTTTTAACCACATTTCCTACAGAAACAGAAAAAGCAGACAAAATATTAATAAGGATATAGAAGATATGAACAACACAGTTAGCAAGATTGATTTCATGGATATAGCCAGAATCCTTCACCTAACAGAGATTACATGTTCTTCTTAAGTACACATGGAAAACTTACAACATCTTACTGCAAAGCCATTCTCAAGAAATAGCAAAAGAATTGATATCATATGGACTACATCCTTTTTTTACAAGAGTATAACAAAACTAGAAATCAAAAACAAAAAGCCCCACACCCCACAATAGAGTGACTTTTAGTTTCTGCCTTAAACACATAGGTGGATGGTAATAGTGCCATTTACTGAGATAGGAAAGTCTGAAAGAGGAAAGGGTTTTTAAGCTGGATGGAAATGGGGTCAGAGGAAAGATGAATCAGTTCAGAGACGTCTGGGCAACCTAACACCTAGTTAGGTATTGGGACAGATGTACCTCAGCTTAGTCACCAGCCGTAGATTTAATATGTCTGCTGTGACCACACTTCTTTTCAAAGAACCCTCTTTCTATTTTGGGATTTTGTAAATTTGAGTTTGAAATTTACCTAAATTAATATTGTCAATTAATTGGTTATACCGCCACCTAGTGGTGTACTTTAGGATAGCAGGAGATGTGTTTTTGTTTATTAGATGAATTCCTATATACTTTTTTTAAAAATTAAAGAAAGCAAGGATTATAAAACCATTGGTTTCATTGTTCAAAATATTGCCATTATTATATCTATATTATGAACTTTTTTCCATATCTCAAACTATCAGTATTGCTTTTATTTTAAACTATTAATATTGCAAAAGGTTAGATCTCCCCAAACGAAAAAAGCTGAATGCACAAAAAATTACACAAATAGCTAATATTTGTTGAATGCTGACTACGTGCTAGGCACCACTGTAAGTTCTTTACATGAGCACCTCGTTTAATGTTCACAACATTTCTATAAACACTATATATTATGGCTGACTTGAGGAAATTGAGGCATAGAGAGATAAGTAATTTAATCAAAGCTACAGGGCTAGTAAACCACAGAGCTGAGATTTGAATATAGGTAGTATGGTCCTATAGCTCTTTTTTTTTTTATAGCTCTTAAGCTTAACCATTGTGAACATTGTTTAAATCAGGAAAAAATGAATATAGTCTAAATGTTTAACAATAAAGAAAATGGCCCAGTAAACTCTAGAGTGTCAGTTTGTTAGAATGCTATGCAGACATTTAAAATGATAGATTCAAAGATTATGTAATAACATGGGAAACTATTTATAATGTGAAAAATCTAGCCAATGTTATGCATACAGTATTAGTTATACATCTGTATGTGACAGTCTAATATGTTTTTTTATTTTTTGTTTTTAAAAACTTATTTGGAAATAATTTCAAACTTATAAGAAGTTGCAAAAATAAAAATAGTACAAAGAACAGTCATATACCTTTTACAAAGATTCACCTATTGTTATTTTATCACCTTTGCTTTGTCATTTATTCTCTCTCTCCATACACACACATAATAGATGCCAATTTTTTCCTGAACCACTTGAGGTAAGTTACATACATGATAGTTCTTACCCCTAAATACTTCAGCATATATTTCTGAAGAAAAGGGCTTTGCCCTATAGCTATTAACTTCATAAATTTACATTGGTAGAATACTTTTATCTAATTCACTGTCTATATTCCAAATTTTTAAGTTGATCTAATAATGTCCCTTATAGGCTTTTCTCTTTCCAGGACAGGTTCAATTTTAGGGTCAGGTACAGTATTTAGTTGCCATGTCTCTTCAGCTGCCTTAAATCTTGAACATTTCCCAGCTTTTCTTTGCCTTTTTTTGACATAGACATTTTTGAAGAATGTAACTCTGCCCCACCTCCACCTTTTTAAAAAAATAGAACATTTTTCATTTTCTGTTTGTCTGATGTTTCCTCGTGATTATATCATCATACACTTTTAGTAGGGATACTGCATAGATGATGTTGTAACCTTCTCAGGATATTACATCTGAAGGCACGTGATGTCTATCTGTCCCTCACAGGTAATACAGAATTAATTTTCATCATGCAGTCAAGGTGGTACCCACTTCCTCCACTGTATAATCATCTTATAATTTTTTTCCTTGCAACTCATAAGAAGTGGGGGGGATAATTTAAGACCATCCATATATTCTATTCTTCCCCCGAAATTCCTCTTAACATTTAGCATCTATTGGATGACTCTTGATCCTATCTTTACCATGAACGTTGCCAAATGATGATTTTCCATCTAGCACCCTGTCCATATTTACCACTAGTCCCTCACAGGGCTGCATTATGACTTTCATGAGCCCTATGATATTTTGCCTTCCTGGGGCCTTTACTCCATAAAAAATTTTTTAATTATATTTATGACTACATTGGTATAAAGATTAATATGATCCAAGCTAGATTTATTGTTATTACATTTATTTTTCTTTTGGTTTCTTTTAAAAGAAATAAAAATTAAAACATTTTCATTGGCCTTTAAAAGTATCATGGGATTTTGGGACTTCCCTGGTGGCTCAGTGGTTAAAAATCCGCCTGCCAATGCAGGGGACACGGGTTTGAGCCCTGGTCCGGGAAGATCCCACATGCCACGGAGCAACTAAGCCTGTGCGCCACAACTACTGAGCCTGCGCTCTAGAGCCCTCAAGCCACAACTACTGAAGCCTGTGCGCCTAGAGCCCGTGCTCTACAACAAGAGAAGCCACCGCAATGAGAAGCCCGTGCACCGCAACAAAGAGTAGCCCCCGCTTGCTGCAACTAGAGAAAGCCCGCGTGCAGCAACGAAAACCCAACGCAGCCAAAAATAAATAAATAAATTTAATTAATTAATTAATTAATTATTTAAAAAGTATCATGGGGCTTCCCGGGTGGCGCAGTGGTTGAGAATCCGCCTGCCAATGCAGGGGACACGGGTTCGAGCCCTGGTCTGGGAGGATCCCACATGCCGCGGAGCGACTGGGCCCGTGAGCCACAATTACTGAGCCTGCGCGTCTGGAGCCTGTGCTCCGCAACAAGAGAGGCCACGATAGTGAGAGGCCCGCGCACCGCGATGAAGAGTGGCCCCCGCTTGCCACAACTAGAGAAAGCCCTCGCACAGAAACGAAGACCCAACACAGCCATAAATAAATAAATAAATAAATAAATATTTAAAAAAAAAAAAAAGTATCATGGTATTTAGACACTGTGCCTAATGGGTAAGTTGACTCTAGGCCCTCAGTATTCTGCACTAAGCAAGAGGCCTCCCTTCTCCCCCATTTATCTATCTATCTATCTACCTGTCTGTCTATCTATCTATCTAAGATTACAGACTCATGGATTGCTATTTTTCTCAATGGTGTATAATTCATTATTGTTTTTACTTAGTTTGGTGCTCAGATTTTCCCAGATTTGGCCAGTGGGAGCCTCTTCAAGCTGGCCCCCATGTAATATGCTCCTGTCATCTTCTAGCACTTACTATCTGGCATAACAAGATGTTCCAGGCTCCTATTGTACCTATGTTGCCCCAGCCCTGGTATCAGCCATTTCTCAAAGGAGCCCAGATTCCTTTTAGTGGGGCATGGTATTAGAAACCAAGATCTGGACACCAGATATGCTCATTGCTATTGGGTTATATTTGCTACTTTAGCTATTCTTTCCTTTGAATAGCCAGAGCTAGGAAATATAGGCATATATGTACATATACATGGGCACAGACATAAACATGTATATACACACATATTCATATTTTAGAAATCATGAGTTCACACCAGTTTCTCTAATTCCAACCTATCTCTACAGGATTCTTTCTTGTCCTCCCTATTCTATACCTACGTATCCCTTCTTCCACAGTGAGAAACTTGGTTCCCAACAATTTCCTCAATCTTAGATTACATATAAAATTGTTTCAGAATTGCTTTGCCCATACCATTATAATTAACAATCATGCTAAAAAGAGTTTAGGATTTGTTTGCACTTTTCTCTCTCTACACTCTCCAAAACTTAGGATATAATGTGTCCATAAATTCCTTGGATTAGTTCCCTTTTTAGATTTTATTCCCATTTAGTGTGGTCATGGTATTCATTTGAAATAAAGTGTGTTCATTGGTTTGATTGGATTTTGGTTTTAGTTTTTCCTCCCTTCTTATTATTTTTGAGTATGTAAGATATTAACATGCTTTCAAAAGTCAAAACTATATAAAAATTTACATTCAGAGAAGGGTCACTCCCTTCTGTTTACTCCTTCCACCCCTTCTCCTTGTAGGAAACACATTTTGTTGTTTTCTGGTTTATCCTTCATGTTTCTTTCTGTAATGATAATGCATGTTTTCTTGTTTTTCCCTTTTTTCTTACACAAAAGGTAGCATATTATATATGCTCTTTTGCACTTTGCTTTTTTCATTTAATATCTCCTGGAAATCATTTCATATCAGTTCATTGAGATCTTCCTCATTCTTCTTTACAGCTGCATAGTACTCCATTGTATGAGTGCATTATTCAAACAACCTCCTTCAGTTAGATATTTAGGGAGGTTCCAATATCTTGAAATTACAAATAATGCTACAATGTATAATCTTGTTCATGTGTATTTTTATGTTATTAAAGGTATAACTTCAGGATAAATTTCTGCAAATGGGATTACTGTGCTGAAGGGTAAATTTGTATGTAGTTTTGCCATATTCCCTCTAGCAATGTATGAGAGTATCTGTTTTCTTATATCCTTATCAACAAAGTGTACTGTCAAGTTTTTGATTATTTTGTGAATCTAATGTGTGAAAAATGATATCTCAATATGCTTTAATAATGTCCATTGTTCTTATTATGAATGAAGTTGATATGTTTTTATATATTTAAAAACTATCTTTACATATCTCTTTGTGAATCGTCTGTTCATGCCTTTTGCCTATTTTTCTACAGGAAATCTTCTGCATTTTTACTGTTTGATACAGTAGCCTCTTGTCGTATATGGTACTTGAGCACTTGAAATGTGGCAAGTACAAATGAAGGACAGAATTTTAAATTTATTTAGTTTTAATTGCTTACAATTAAAATGTAAATAGCCACATGTGGGTAGTGGCTACCCTATTGGACAGCACAGCCTTATGTCTCACTCGTAGCTCGCAGAAACCCGCTTAACTCCTTTTCTTTAGAATCTGAAAAAACTGAGCTGTAATATCATGATTCACTAATGATCCTATCATTGCCCTATCATACAGTGTTTATTTGTAGTAATTTGATTAGTGTCTGTATACCTCATTGGATCACAAGCTCCTCGGGCAAGGGCTGTGTTTTTTTTCCTCAGTTTTATATTGTGCTCAGCACCTAATCCAGTATCTAGAACATAACAGGTGCTCAATAAATATGTGAGCACATGAATGAATTTAAAAGTATATGAACACCGGGGCGCCGCGCTGAGCGCCACTGGTCCCCCCACCCCACCCCGCCGCGGCCATCGGGAGGGGGCTACCCGGCGGCCGTCGTGTGGGCTGGGGCCGTGTGTGCGCCCGCGCGCACGCCCCGCGTCCCTGGGGGAGGTGGGAACCCGCTGGGGGAAAAAAAAAGTATATGAATATACCTTTGCTATAAATGTGGACTCCACTATCTACTGCGTGTGCGTGTGTGCGCGCGCACGCGCACGTGCGCGCACTCTTGGGGGGGAGCGGTTTTCAGAGACAAATCTAAAGATGTGGAGATGATACCAAGACCAAGAGATTCAAGAGAAGTGGAGTTGGTTGCAGAATACTTTGGAATCAGGAAATCGGCTTTATTAATAATAAGATTCTTAAGCACTCACTATATGCCAGACAGTATCCTAAGTACTTTATGTGAAGTGTCTTACATTATCCTCATAAAATGACCCTGTGGAATAAGTATTATTATTATCCCCATTTTACAGATGGCATGGAGGAAAAGAGGAGTAACTTGCCCAAGGTCATACAGCTAGTAAGTAGTAGAGCAAGCATTTAAATCTAAGCAATCTGACTTCAGAGCCTACCTTCTTAACCACAATGCAGCATTACTTTCTATTTGATTGTGTCCATACGGTGACAGAAGCTTAGTAACCTCAAATGTCTGCATCAAGCTTTTGTCTAAATTTAAGCTTCAGTAAGCCACTGTCTCCTGGAGGTTTAGACCTCTTTCCAGTGGTGCAGGTGGAGGGAGACTGGGATAAGAGGATATGAAAATCTACAGAGGATCCCTTTTCTCCAAAAGTCAAACAAATATTTTTGCCTCTAGGATTTTCTGCCTTGTACATAATAAAGGGAAAATAAAGCCTTTTCTTTGATAAAACAAGACACAAAATAATCAATCCCCCCTTCTCCAAACCGCTGGTCTAGTAAGAAAACTTAAAGAAAGCTACAAGTCACTATAGTCTTATGAATTAGCTAGTTTTATTCAGCTTTCCCTCTCTCCTCCCTTCATCTCTGTCACATATTTAGTGCTCCATACATAGTCCTATTTAGTTGATATTCCTAATATTGATAGTTCTTTCATTTAGTTGTTTCTTTAATTGTTTCATGTAAGGATATCTTATCTTCCTGTGCTAATTATACTCGGCTTGCCCCCGACCCATCCCCATTCCTAGATTCACTCTCCATCCTTCCCTATCCTGCTTTGAACCATGGAGCACTGGCCTCTATGTGTTACATCACCTGGGTTCCCCTGCCCTCTGGCTTCCAATGGGTTGAGCAGAAGCTTGGCACAGGGGTGGGAAGAAGAGCAGGAAGAAAGAGAGATCAGGGTATTTCTTTTCCCCTCTTTCTCCCTACTTTGCTACCATGTTCTCAAAGTAGCTGCCTGACAGCCCCTCCTGCAGGGCTCCAGCATTCACTGGGCTCCCATAACACTTTCTTCGCCTTGCCCCTGCATGTCTGGGGAAGGGAAGGTTTTAGCAAACTCTTGCTCATCGCTGGGTGACTCTACATACCTGCTATTTCCTGAACTGCACACATCTTTGTAAACAGGCCCTTTAATAAATTTTTCTCTGTGAAATTTTTTGAGTAGAATATTATTTCCTGCTTGGGACCCTGCCCAGTACATTTCCCCTTTAGAAGTCTTTCAAAATTCTTAAAGGCATGGAGGAGGCCTAGACTTTCAACTAGGGATAAGATTAAATAGGCCTCAGGTAGATTGTCCCACAAATTGGATCAGGAGATTTTATCACTCTATTTCAAAGATTATTCTGGGGAGAGAGACTCTGAATGTGACAAACGTGTGTACCCTGTTATATGCATCAGAGATAGTTCCGCAGGCTCTTTTTACAGCTTGAATGAAATGACCTCAAGATTATTCATTCCCTTTGTCCTGGGACTCTGATCATCAAGAAACCTTGTGAGGGCTTCCCTGGTGGTGCAGTGGTTAAGAATCCGCCTGCCTAGAGAACAAACATATGGACACCAAGGGGGGAAAGCGGCGGGGTAGGGGTTGTGGTGTGATGAATTGGGAGATTGGGATTGACACATATACACTAATATGTATAAAATGGATAACTAATAAGAACCTGCTGTATAAAAGAATAAATAAAATAAAATTCAAATTTTCAAAAAAAAAAAAAGAATCCTCCTGCCAATGCAGGGGACACGGGTTCAAGCCCTGGTCCGGGAAGATCCCACATGCCACAGAGCAACTAAGCCCATGCGCCACAACTACTGAGCCCACGTGCCACAACTACTGAAGCCCGTGCGCCTAGAGCCCATGCTCCACAACAAGAGAAGCCACTGCAGTGAGAAGCCCATGCACCGCATCGAAGAGTAGCCCCTGCTCACTGCAACTAGAGAAAGCCCGCATGCAGCAACAAAGACCTAATGCAGCCAAAATAAATGAATTAATTAATTAACTTTAAAAAAAAACAACCTTGTGATTACTAAACTGGTTCCCAGGTAACTTGATCCAGAGAAAGGGGTACCCTGGAGGGTAGTAGACACCAATAATCCAGACCCTGAAAAAAGTAAAAAGTATAGTCTTCACTTAACATTAACCATGAAAAGAAAAAGACTGCAATTCCCCATCTTTCCCCTTCCACAAGCACACTATGTTTTGCGTGGTTTTTTTTTTTTTTTTGCTATGGCTTCAGCCCTGTAGTAAAATGAAGATTACTGTTACCCAGATCTATAAACAAGTCTGTATCTCTACTTGGATATGGTATCCATATTCTATCATCCTTCCTATTATAATAGAAGAATCATTTTTTCTGTCCAAGAGCAGCCCCTCTCCTTGTGCTATTGTGCTCATCCTCTTTCGTCTTCTGAAGGGCTTCCCTCTTCAATTATCCCCTTTTTTCCCCACAACTATTTCTTCCTTCTTATTGGAACATTCTCATTAGCTTACAAGCATGCTCTAGCATCTCCTGGTTTGGTAAAAACCCTCCCTCATCTCTACATCCTCTTCCAACTAGTGCTTCATTTCTCTGCTTGTCTGAACAGCAGAACTTTTTGAAAAAGTTGTTTATACTGGCTGTCACCACTTCCTTACCTTTCATTGACTCCATTCTGGCTTCCTTCCAGGAAACCCATCACTCCATTGAAACAGCTTCAGTCAAGGTCATCAGTGACCTCCATGTTGTTGAATTCTATTGCTCTTTCTCATCTTACTCAGCTTCTTATAAACAGTGGACACAGTTAATCAGTCTCTTTTAAAAAATACTTTCTTCTCTTGACTTCCATGGCACCATTCTCTCAGTCTCCTTTCCTGACTCCTCCTCCTCCTCTGTTCAACCTCTAAATGTTGAGGTGTCCCAGGGATAAGTTCTAAACTTGCACTATGCACACGTGGCTATTGAGTACTTGAAATGTGGCTAGTGTGAAATGAGACATGCTGTAGGCATAAAATACTCTCTAAGTTTAAAAGACTTGGCATGGGGACTTCCGTGGTGGCACAGTGGTTAAGAATCCACCTGCCAATGCAGGGGACACGGGTTTGAGCCCTGGTCCGGGAAGATCCCACATGCCGTGAAGCAACTAAGCCCGTGCGCCACAACTACTGAGCCTGTGCACTAGAGCCCGCGAGGCACAACTACTGAGCCCACGTGCCACAACTACTGAAGCCGGCATGCCTAGAGCCCACGCTCTGCAACAAGAGAAGCCACCGCAATGAGAAGCCCGCGCACCGCAATGAAGAGTAGCCCCCGCTCGCCGCAGCTAGAGAAAGCCCGCGTGCAGCAATGAAGACCCAGCACAGCCAAAAATAAGTTAATTAATTAATTAATTAATTAATTTAAAAAGGACTTGGCATGAAAATATATGTAAAGTATCTCATTAATAGTTTTTATATGAATACATATTGAAATAATATTTTAGATATACTGGACTATTAAAATTAATTTCAGTGGGGCTTCCCTTGTGGCACAGTGGTTGAGAATCTGCCTGCTAATGCAGGGGACACGGGTTCGAGCCCTGGTCTGGGAGGATCCCACATGCCGCGGAGCAACTGGGCCCGTGAGCCACAACTACTGAGCCTGCGCGTCTGGAGCCTGTGCTCCGCAACAAGAGAGGCCGCGATAGTGAGAGGCCCGCGCATCGCAATGAAGAGTGGCCCCCACTTGCCGCAACTGGAGAAAGCCCTCGCACAGAAACGAAGACCCAACACAGCCAAAAATAAATAAATAAATAAATAAAATAAATGTATTAAAAAAATTAATTTCATCTGTTTCTTTTTACTTTTTTACTGTGGCTACTAGAAAACTCAAAATTACATATGTGGCTCACATATATCTTATTGGGCTGTGCTCTTCTATATCCTCTTCCCTATCAACTTTCTCTTTTCATCATCTTATCTAGTGCCATAGCTTTAAATGCCATCTATATGTTGACTCCCAGATTTAAACCTCTAACTCTGACCTCTCATTTGAAGTCCAGACTTACATATCAGCTGGTAATTGAATTTCCATTTGAATGTCTAAAGGTATCTCGGTATCAATATGTCAAAAATGGAATTTTCTCTTTTCTCCAGCCCTATTATGTCCCCTGCTAGTTTCCCATCTCAATCAATGGTGCCATTATCTGTCCAGTTGTTCAAACCAAAAATTGAGTCATCTTTGATCACTCTATTTTCCTTACCCATTTCATCTAATCTTCCAACAAGTCTTGTTGGTTCCACCTTCAAATATATTTTGAATTCCATCCATTTTTCTTCATCTCCACTGCTACTACCCCAGTGTAAGCCACTGTCACCTCCCAGACCACTGTAACAGCTTCCTAACTGCTCTCTTTGCTTCCACTCTTTTCCCAATACAGTCTCTGCTCTATATCTCAGAATGATCTCTTTTAAATATAAATCAGATCATGACAGACCTCTACTTAAGCTGTTCATGACTTCTCATTGTACTTAGAATAAAATCCATACCTACCATAGCTTGCAAGGCCCAGCATAAGTCTGATCCCTACTTATCTTCCTAACCTCATTCGATGCCACCCTTTCCCCTTCTTATAATGATCTCCAACTTCATTGGCCTTCCTTCCATACTTTGAATCATGTCAAGTTTGCTATTGCCTCAGGCCCTTCCTATGGTATTCTTCTCTCTGCCTCAAATGCTCTGCTCCCAGAGTTTTGCAGGGCTGATGCCTCTGCATCCTTCAGATCTCAGCTCAAATGTAGCCTGCTTAGAAAGGCCATCCCTGCAAGTGGTATTCTGTCCTAGTCGCTTTCAATCTAATCATATCACACACTCTCTCTTTCTTCCTTCTTCTTTTCTTTCTCTTACAGAAATGTTTTATGTATTTGTTTCCTTTTTAGTGTCTGTCTCCCTTGAAGAGTATAAGCTCTTCAAGAGCAGGGACCTCGTGTGTCTTATTTGCGCCTGCATTCTCAGCATCTGGTATGAAGCTTGGTCCAGAGTAGACACTAAAAATAGTTTTGAGTGATACATTGCAAAATTAATATTAATCAAATGGATTTTTGAAAAGAATGAATAAAGCTATTTGGGAAATAAATAAATTCACTTTGGGATGAATAATATAAAATGTCTTAGAAACTAAGGCGTAACTTAAGGAGCTATGCATTGGGCCTTAGTAGATATTAATCCCTTAGTGTGATTGAGTTTGTCATGTTCAGCAAATATTTAGGACCTAGCATTTGCAGAGCATACTCTCTCTGCCCTCAGAATTGGGAGAGCTGAGAGAACAGTGGGACACTGAGCCTGAGAGGCACAGGGGAGGGATGACATTAAAGAAGAAAAGTGGGGAGGGGGGGTAGGCGAGAGGCCCAGGGCAGGTGCTAGCTCAACAGATAATAGATCCTGACTCTAATATTGCCTAGATTTGAGCTCTAGCAGCAACCATGGCTATTATTTCTTTGCATCTAGGTCAGTATGCATAGTAGGTGTTCCATAAATGCTTTTTGGTAGAATAAATAAATTTATGAATTTTAAAGAAAACTCAGGAAAAGTGAAGTCTTCAAATTTCTGACCTTGGATGATATTGGAAGTGTCTGGGAAGTAAATGAAAAAAAATGCACATGAACTGGAAATTATGAGGTAGAAACAAGGTTGAATTGGACACTCAAAGGTACACTAGCCTGAGGATTTGGGAGTAAGGGACTAATTTCTTCTCCTCATCCTGCTTCACGCCCCCAGAGTTGAATCAACCTCAGAGTTCCTGTTGACCTCAGGAGAGGATTCCAAATACACAAATCAGGAAAACAGAGAGAGGAAAATCTTTGAATGTTAAACAGCAAAAACATTCAGCTTGAAAGACATCTAATTTTTTCTCAGTCCAAATTAGACAGGCTATGATGCTTAAAAGAAAACGAATGCTGGTGCGAAGCACGAATGTATTATCTGATCGAAATAACACAGGACAGATACATCTGTGTCCAGATTGTACTTCTGCTGTGGTCTATTTTAGGGAGCTTCTGGATTTGAATCTAAAACTGATATCTGGAAAAGAGATAATAATTTGTGCTCACATAGCACTTTTCATTCAAAGGTCTCAAAGCACTTTACAAAGAAATAAGTATTATTATCCCAGATGGAACAATTCAGACAGAGGGGCTGCTGCCCTCTTCAGCAAATTGGTGAGTGTAAGCCCTTGGACTCTTGATGCAGCCCTAGGCTATAAATTATTGAATCATGTCCTCTATTGATTGGGAGCTGGGACTACCAATGATGTGACTTTTAAAAATATACATATAAAGTAGAACATCAGGCTCTATGCTTAAGAATTTTAGCATGTGTTCAAAAAATATGAAAATGGGTGGTTTTAAAACTGCTGAATTTGGGGTAAAGTATGTCTACTTAAAGTAAGAAAATGGTTATTCTAGTCAGACTAATACTAGTTAACATGTGCTAAGAATTATTCTAAGTGTGCTATATATATTCTTTTATTTAATACTCACAACAATTTTTTAATTGACGTATAATCGACACGTGACGTTATATTAGTTTCAGGTGTATAATATTATAATTCGGTATTTGTATACATTGGGAAATGATCACCACAATAAGTCTAGTTACCATCTGTCACCATACAAAGCTACAAAATTTTTTTTCTTGTGATGAGGACTGTTCAGATTTACTTTCTTAGCAACGTTCAAATTTGCAATATAATATTTTTGACTATAAGACTCACGGCAATTTTAATGAGGTTAAGAACTATTATCACTTTACACATTTACCATTGAGGAAACTGAGACCCAGAGAAGTTAAGTAACTAGGCCAAATGTCAGCTAAGTAATTGGCAGAGCTGGGACTTGGATGTAGGCAGCCTGAGTCCATTACCCATGCTCTTAGCCAGTTACTCCGTGCCAGGTACTGTGAAGCATTTTGCATGCGTTATGTCACTGAATCCTCACAAAACCTCTAGAGGTAGGTATATTATTATCCCGATTTTATTTGGGAAGGACAGTAAGGATTAGAAAGGTGAAGTGACTTGCCCAAGCTCCCATTCCAGTATGTGGGGAGCCAGGATTTTGCAACATAAACAAAAGAACACTAGGCAGGAAGTCAGGGTTTTAGTGCTGTTTCTGCCACTAACTAGGCTGTGTGACCTTGAGCAAATCCAATAGTCTCCATGGTCTCTACATCTTCCTCTGTGACAGGAGGCCATCGGGCTACATTGACGCTGATTCCTTCCCAATGCTAATATCCTCAGAGTCTCAATATCTGTTTTCTATCTGGTTCCTTGTTTAAAAATCCTTGGAGGAAAAGAAATTAACCACACAGAACCTGAGAGTGACTCTGGAAGCCAAATTTAGAAAACAGATCTCAAAAGGAGAAAAAAAAGAAGTTTACAAAATATCTTTATTTAGAAAATGAGACTGTCCTGCAAAGTGTTTGGCTTGATTTATGAGACCCAGTGACCACATAAAGGCCATACACATCACCTTGATGGACCAGTTCTCCTGGATGTAATAAGCCATGTAACCTGGTTCTGTGGCCATTTCTGGCCACTGAATCGGCTAAAGCTGGAAGAAGTCCATCCTCGTGTGGGAGGGATCTGGGAGAAGAAGCCAAGCTTTTCATGTGGGTGTTCTATCTTGAATTCAGTATGTCTATACCATTCTGTCTACTTCTGTTTTTGTTCTCAGTGATTATTATGTAGTGACACAGCCCACTGCCACCATGAACAAGTTTTATCACAAGCATGTGGGGAGACTGTATAGTGAACAGGTCTGCCTTCCATTTCTCTGTCTGGTTCTGTTCAAAAGTATTAGCTTGATCCACAGGAAACAAAATCATTATCTTGAAGAGATATCTGTACTCCCATGTTCATTGCAGCATTATTCATAGTAGCCAAGTTACAGAAACAACAAGATCAATGGATGAATGGATAAATGTGGTATATATATAATGGAATATTAGTCAGCCTGAAAAAAGAAGGAAATCCTGCCATTTGTGACAACATGGATGAACACGGAGGGTATTATGCTAAGTGAAATAAGCCAGCCAGGGAAAGACAGATACTGCATAGTATCATTTATGTGTGAAATCAAAAAAAAAAAAAAAAACCAAAGTCATAGAAACAGAGAATAAAATGGTGGGTGCTGGGGACTGGGGAGTTGGGGAAGGGGGAGAGGTTGGTGAAAGGGTATAAGTTTTCAGTTATAAAATGAATATGCTCTTAGGATACAATGTATAGCATGGTGACTGTAGTTGATAACTATTGTATAGTTGAAATTTGCTAAGAGAGTAGAACTTAAGTGTTCTCATAAAAAAAGGGGGGGCAGAATATAGAAGGTGGTAGATAATGTTAATGAGTTAATTGTAGGAATCCTTTCACAATGTATACATGTATCCAATTATCATCTTGTACACTTTAAATATATGACAATTTCATCAATTATACATCAATAAAATGAAAATAAATAAAAGACAGAAAAAAAAAAGAAAACCAAAAAACCCCCCAAAATGTGAGCTTGAGTTTGTGAGAAACCTTGGTCCTATCAGTAGCTCTGTGATCTTGCGAAAGTCAAATTCTCTCAGAGTCTCAGTTTTCCTCACCTTTTTGTAAAATGATGCTTATACCGTTTGCTTGCCAGTGTTGTACATTTCAAATAGTCTGACATTGGTGGAAGTATTTTGGAGAGATTGGAGACCTCTCAGACGACAGTGAAAGTGAGGTTGCAAGACGCCTTCCCTCAGAGAGACACGGTGCTCTGCATAAAGCAAGCCTGAATGGGAATCCCAACACTGCCTGCCACTTGGGCAAGTTACTAAACCTCTATAAGTCTCTTCAGTTTGTAAAATGCAAAGTTGTTGAGGCATGGAAATATAAACATGAAGCTCCTGATACACAAGAGGCCATTTAAATACGGTAGCTATTATTATTTTGACTATTAATTATTGAACTACACTGAAGAGTTAGCAGGTTCAGAATATCAAGCTTTATTTTCTGAGACTGTGTACCAATTCACTTTGATCCCTAAGGAAAAGCCAGAAGAGAATTGGGCTGTCTTCTCTACTAAATGGCTGATGTTAATTCTGTAAAGCTTATCTTCATACACACCACACCTTGGGGAAATCTGGACAAGGACCTCTCTTCCTTTTAGACATCTCTGCTTAAGTTTCCACCCTCTGTGGCCGCACGAATTCTAGTGGACAATTGGGATCTCAAAACTTATCTTTGCATTCTAAAGAAGATAAAGTTATAGGGCAATAATTCCCAACCCTTTTTTAGCACCAGAATCTCATTTTAAAGTTAAAAAAAATTTCAAGGAATCCCATATAATAATAGTTCTACTTTAGGTCGCTTCTGATTGAGAAAATACATGGTAAAAAAAATCAGCATCAGTAAAAAAATTAAAGGATCCTCTCTCAAACATTGTTGGGAATAGGTAGTATATGAACTTGATAAAAAAATCCACAAGGTACAAAAGGGAACAGCATGAAAAGCATTCTTCTTGCACATTCCTCCGCCAACCAGTGCCCTTCCCCAGAGCCTACTATTGTTTCCATTTCTGCTGTGTCCTTTCAAAGGTAATCTACGATCTATGAATATTTATGTATTTATCCTTTAAAAAAAGACAAAATGGTAGCATACCTTGCCACTCTTCTTCACCTTGTTGCACTCTTCTGCATACTTAACAATGTCTTGTTATACTTTAAAATGGATATGTGAAAAAAAGAGATGGAATATGTATTTTTATTCACCACACTGGCATCTAGTATTGAAAAATTGCATTGCATTTTTTTTTACATTTTTTAAAACTTTTTATTTTATATTGGAGTATAGCCGATTAACCATGTTGCGAGTTTCAGGCGCACAGCAAAGCAACTCAGCCATGCATATACACGTATCCATTCTCCTCCAAACTCCCCTCCCATCCAGTCTGCCATATAACATTGAGCAGAGTTCCCTGTGCTATACAGTAGGTCCTTGTTGGTTATCCATTTTAAATATGGCAGTGTGTACATGTCGATCCCCAACTCCCTGAATGCATTGCATTTTTAATATACAGAAAATTCTAGTGTGCAATAACTACATACCACATAGAGAGTCTCAGCTCTTAGATTAGGAACCATTGGTATAAGTAAAATATCAATAACATTCAACATTAATTTTGGCCCTTACTCTACACCAGGCATTGTTCTAAGCACTTTACACTTGTTATCTCACATAATCCACATCCTTCAAATCCTTCTAATCCCAGTTTAAATGTTATCTCCTCAGAGAAACCCTCCCTTATCCAAGTAGACCTACCTTCTCCCCTTTCCATTATTTCCTATCATTTCATCCTGTTTATTTCCTTCAGGACAGTTACCTATTCGTCCTATTTTACCTATTTGTTTACTGTTGTCTCCCGAATGCAATAAGAGCTTTGGGAGCGGGGACAGTGTCAGTTTGGTTCACTGCAGTATATCCAGTGACCAGTCCCATGCCTCGGTGCTGGGCACAGAGGAGCCATTCCATCAGGTGTTTGTTGAATTAAGTACACAATGAGCAAAAAACAATTTTATGAGGTAGACCCTAGTATAATCTCCATTATACGAATGAGAAAGCTAAGCTCTAGAAAGGGAAATAGAGTCAAGTCAAAATTAGTAACTTACAAAATTGGTTTGAAACCCAGTACTGCTTGACCCTAGAGCACAAGCTCTTCGCCACTACCCTGGTCTCAGAAACAGAAGACTGAGTACAATCTTGGCTGTGTATGATCTTGAGTAATTCGCTTTTCCTCCCTGGGATCGTTTCTTCCATTGAAAAATGCGAGAGTGGAGTTAGTAATCTTCCTTATAGCTATGATCGATGAAAATGTAAAAGGAGACACTGAAGGGGCCAACAAGATTGGCTGGACGCCTTTAAGAGAGCTGATTTCCATTCTTTAATTCCTACCCTCTTTCCTTCACTAAGGATTTGTGGATCCTTATTTTATGCCAGGCACTGTGTTGGTTGTTCCTTTGGATAGGTATCTAAAGACTAATAGGACATAGTCCCTGCCATTAAGGTGCTTAGTCTGATGGGTCTAATGCAGACCCATTAATAGCTGCTTGAAGTACAGTATAGGTCTTTGCCATAACAGTGATATGTATGAGGCACAAGGTAACACAGAAGAGGAAGGAATTAATTCCATCTTGTATGCGTATGGTGGTGAGGATGGTGGTGCATATGTAGGGAGGGAGAGATGAGGTTTACTGCTGAGCTAGGCCTTGGGGATAGAATAGTTTTCCAGGTGGACAAGGCGGAGGTGAGGCTTCCTGGACACAAGAGACATCACGTGCAGAAGCACACCAAGAAACAGTATGATGTGCTGAGGACTGCTAGGGTAGGGGCTTGGCTCCCAGAGGATGGAGTTGGCTAAGTAGAGGGGGCCCGTGAAGAGCCATGCTGAAGAATTTGGACTTTACTCCTGAGAGCAGTGGCATGGCCAAATCATATTTATATTTTATTTTTAGAAAGATCACTCTGGCAGTGGTAGGACTGGAGGAGAGTGATGAGGTGAAAAGTGTGGAGACTAGTGAGAAGGCTTTGTGGTGGTCCAGGTGAGAGGTGAGGAGCACTTGGACCTCAGGTATTCACGCAGAGTTGGAGAGGAGCTAGATAAATAGGGGATTTTTTTAAAAAAAGAAGTGGCAAAGGACTTGGTGGTTGGTTGGATGAGGGAGAATAAAATGAGACTGAGGGACTTGCTCGAACGGATTGGGTGGCCAAGTATAAAACAGTTCCATTAATGATTATATGGAATTTGGAGTTGGGTGGGAGAAATAATGCTGTTGGCTTTGAATATGTTACGTTTGGGGGGGTCTCTTAGCCAGGAGGAAAGCTCTAGCTCCCTCCTTTCTTTCCAGAATAGCATTCCTAGCCAAAGTCAGACATCCTCGGGCCAGTTTCCTGCAGTCCCCAGTCAGGGATAAGATTCTCCAAGACCTTACTGGAATTCCTGAGCTCCATATCTTTCAGGGATATAAGCTGGGTCTTAAAAACTCCCTGTATCCTTATTGATAGAAGGAGAATGGATCCCTAACTCGCTTTTTAAAAATCAGATGCTGGCCGCAGTGGAGCAAACTCTCCTGCCTCTTTGCAAGCAGCACACTTTTAAAAAGAAACCATTTCCTGTGGGGCAGCTCTGGCCCTGACCGGCTCTGGCTCTCAGGTTGGCTCCCAAGAAGCCCCCATCTCCTTTAGGAAGAGGCTTTTTTAAAAGAAGATGAGGTTGTATACCGTGTAACCTGGTCCCGCTTGGCTGCTGGAGAAAGCCCAGAGACCTGGGGACTGGACCCTCTCTCAACCACCACCCGGGGTTAGGTGTCCTCAACGCCGAGGCAAGACTCCATGTAGCCCCAACTCTCCCCCAAAAGACGGGGCTGGGATCCT
This sequence comes from Balaenoptera acutorostrata, assembly GCF_949987535.1. NCBI lineage: Eukaryota > Metazoa > Chordata > Mammalia > Artiodactyla > Balaenopteridae > Balaenoptera > Balaenoptera acutorostrata. Next base: position 125,343,004 of record NC_080065.1, on the reverse strand, counting down.
CCCCCACCTTAACTCGAATCTCCAGCGCTCACCTGGCGGTGGCAGGGCCAAGCACGTGGGCCCGATTAGGGGCTGGCCTCCAGGGTCCTCCCAAGGAAGGGGATATACAACCCCAGGAGGCAGGAGGCTGGCCAGTCACCCGGGCCGTGACAATCTCCTTGGCTCCTACAGCCGATGTCCAAAGGCAGGGCACAGCCTGTGTCCCACTCCCCCCTTCATAGGACGGTGTCAGAATCTGTTATCTCTACTCCGCCCTCTGCTCACGCACTACCCCACTGTCGTGCCCATAAATACCAAGAGCAAAGGGTAGCACGATTCCTCCCGCCTCCCTGCGGGCCCTGAAGCCGGGCACTAAAGCAGTGCAGTCCCAAGCTTCCCCTGCAGAAGCCGCGCTCCCCACTCGGTTCGGGGATAGAGGGGGCGCGAGAGAGCAAGTGGGCGGACGTCCCATCCTCCGCATCCACCTCCAGGTCCTGGCGCGCAGGGTGGGAGCGCTGCGCGCCTCCGCGCTGCGCATCGCGGCCCGCTTGCCGCCTGCCCCCTGCCCTAGCTGGGCCGCCTCCCCGGGCTGCCGGTGGAGGGCTACAAGGCGCTAACGTTACGCTGTTTCCGGTTTTCCAGCGGGCTCTGGTTTCCCCTCCCAAGGCGGCGGCGGCGGCGGAGCGGCGGAGCCCCCCAAATGGCCTGGCCAGATGCGGCAGGTTTGTTGCTCAGCGCTGCCGCCGCCGCCACTGGAGAAGGCTCGGTGCAGCAGCTACAGCGACAGCAGCAGCAGCGAGAGGAGCAGCAGCGGCAGCAGCGGCGGCGAGAGCAGCAGCAGCAGGAGCAGCAGCAGCGACAGCAACAGCGGCATCTCTCGTCCCGCTGCGCCCCCAGAGCCGCGGCCGTCGCAACAGCCGCAGCCCCGCAGCCCCGCAGCCCGGAGAGCCGCCGCCCGCTCGCGAGCCGCAGCCGCCGGCGGCATGAGGCGCGACCCGGCCCCCGGCTTCTCTATGCTGCTCTTCGGTGTGTCGCTCGCCTGCTACTCGCCTAGCCTCAAGTCGGTGCAGGACCAGGCGTACAAGGCACCCGTGGTGGTGGAGGGCAAGGTACAGGGGCTGGCCCCGGCCGGCGGCTCCAGCTCCAACAGCACCCGTGAGCCGCCCGCCTCGGGTCGGGTGGCACTGGTGAAGGTGCTGGACAAGTGGCCGCTCCGGAGCGGGGGACTGCAGCGCGAGCAGGTGATCAGCGTGGGCTCCTGTGCGCCGCTCGAAAGGAACCAGCGCTACATCTTTTTCCTGGAGCCCACGGAGCAGCCCTTAGTCTTTAAGACAGCCTTTGCCCCTCTTGACACCAACAGCAAAAACCTCAAGAAAGAGGTGGGCAAGATCCTGTGCACTGATTGCGGTGAGTCGCCCCCTCCCTCTGCTAGAGGAAGGGGGGAGGGGCGAAGCGGTGGAGAATGGGGGTGGGGCGGGAGGTGCTGCAGGTGCCCAGGCCTGGCAGCGCCCCGGCCGGCCGCTGGGGGGTGGGGCCGCCCCTGTGCAGGGCGTTTGGCATGGTGGGTGAGGGTGTTGGGCTGGGGAGAAGGAGGATCAGGCTCAAAGTGTGCCAGGGGTGGGGGCGGGGGGACGCGCTGGCCTGTGCCAGCAGGGATCTGCGGCTGATGTATGGCATGTGGGGCTGGAAAGCTGCCATCATAGCCCAGTAGCGGCAGGAAAAACGGAGAGGTCCTGGTGTTGCTGGCCCGAGGCTCAGTGAGTCAGGAGTGACCCTTGGAGGCCTTGCCCGCTCTGCTCCCACGGGCCTGCCTTGCCCAGGCTGGCAGGGTCTGCAGGAGCAGCTGGGCAGATTCCCAGGCTGTGAAGGCCTCCGCTTACAAGTTCTCCTAGGGAATCATGGCCCCCGCCCCCTCCTTCCTCTCCTGGGCTCCCGGCTCAGCTCATCCACACCGCTGGCGCAGGCAGAGTTGGGACTTTTTCTGCTACTGTTTTCTGTCCCCCATGTGGCTCAGGGTTTTTTTCTGCATCGTGATTGCCTGTCTTTGATAAACTGGTAGCACAGCCCTCTCTTAACCTCCACGACTAGTGAGCAGACACCTCTTTTGGCTGTTTCTGGGAGATCTTCCTAGGTCTGTTTATTGTTATGACGGTGAAATAGAGTAACTTATGCTGAATGCTGTAAGTTCAGCTCTGACATCTCACCAGCAGGATGTGTTGACTGCACATCTCATCTTCATGATGTTGGGTGCTGAACAGGAATGCAGGTGATTGGAAACAAAACACTGAAATCTGTAGATCTGTGCAGCTGGGAATGAAGGTCTCCAATGTCAAAAGTCAAAGAAATGTCAGTTTAAGATCTTTTTTTTCTTGTCCCTGAATCCAGTACTTACTTCTCAGTAAGATATTTCGAACCAAATTATCCCCAGACTGGAGTGTTTGGTGTTAGCTTGTCTTGTGCTTATTCATATTGGGGTTTCATTTTATCCCCAAAGGCTGGATTTGGTGTTTGCAGTGTGACTCTGAGCTGTGTAATCACTGAATTGTGACAGATGTCCTGGTCTGTCATAGAAGTTGGTGTGTTTACTAGTTTACCAACAGATTCTGGGTAGTATAAATAGGCTTTGAGTAGCAAAAATGTGTACAGCCTGTAGGAAGTTTTGCTGCCCTCATCTTTCTAGATCAATGCCTTTGACTTTTGGAAGCTTCCCTTCTACCCCACGTCCCCCGCCCCCTCCCCGCCCCTGTCCTTCAGGAGACGAATTTTAGTTTAGTGGTGGGAGTATATCTAGGTATTATGTTAAACTGTGATCACTTTAATCAGAAGACTCTTGCAGTGTCTTAATAAGAAGAAAGAAACTTTGGTGATAACAGCAGTTTATCTCTCTGACATTGTTCTGAGGAATATTGTTGACTGCTCTTTAATGTTGGTTTTATGCTCTGAAATGTTTGATGATGACAAATTGAGACCAGTTAAGAATTTCTAATTTTTTATTGTGTTAAGCATTTTGTCTGAGATCCCTTGGGGAGCTGTGGAACTGTATTGTGCACTGGGAAATAGATAGTAAAAACATTTATTGAACCTTATCCAAGGACAGCTTCTGTTTTGGTTTTCAGTGAGTTGCTCCTGAATGTGCATCGTGCACATTGCCACATAATCCCTAGTCTGGTCCACTGAGCCCCAATGGTCGTCGTCCCCTGTCTTCCTCCTCCTTTCCTCCTTCCTCCATCAATTCTACCTTGTTTGTTTTAGTGAGTGTTTAATAGATTAATAGTTGAATGTGGAGATCATGAAAGATCTGGGGTTCAGAAATATAGTCTGCTTTTAGGTTGTGGTCATCTCATATTATGAACATAGCATGTGCAATATAGTTCTCAAAAAGATAAATTTAGGACTGCAATCACTGCTAACGAGAAGGCCCTCATACATCACAAATTATCAGGGGGCAGGAAAGTATATGGGAGTAAACATTTTAGAGTGCAAAAATTTTTGCTTTGAATTGATAGTATATAGATACAGGTCAGTTTGGGGGCTTTATCTAAGGGGATTAGAAATTAAAGGACATTTTTGTGAGAGGAAACTTGTGGAACTGGTGATAATATGACAGAAGAGCATAAACTGCATTTTCTTATTTTCTACAATGTGGTTGAAGAAAACATGCACTAGTAATGGTATATTAAATAAGGAAACAAATCTTCCTAACTAACCACGACACCTTCCTTGTGCTCAGCAGGAAATAACTAACAAATTTATTTTCTGTTTTCTATCTCCAAAAAAAGCCCTCTGGGCCACAGGGTCATTGGGAACATTTTCTCCTTGGAGCAGATCTGCCCATTGCAAAATAGGGAAACTGGCACCTGGAAACTGTCATCATGGCCTTTATATTGAGCAACTGTGGTTAAATTGTTACTTTATTTAGCCATTTTCAGCTCTGAGCCTGTCTGGGTTCTGAGAGGTATGGTTCCTAGGGAGATTGTCCAGAAAGCTGTGTTTTGGTGGGCCAGGACTTTGGGATAAGGTACCATACAGAGAGATAAAGGTCTTCATAAATGGCTAATTTTACCACAACTATGAAATGTTGACTTGTAGCCTGTTAAGTCCTTCTGGAATAGCAGTATCTGCCAGAGGGGCATTTTTATAGATCTAATGTGTATCATTCATGCCAAATTACTACCTCTGGTGGTAAAGAGTGGAGTAAAATCTTTGCATTTCTCAGAAGATTACATACTTGGAGGTGTTTTCTGTGCCTTCTGAGGAAAGAACAGGAAAAAGATTTGAAAAGGACTCTCAGGGACTAGCAACTCTGTACAATGCTATAAAAGCATCCTGTTCTGCAAATAGTCCTACATTTTTAATGATGGTTGCATATATTTTGGTTTAATCACACTCTATCATTTGCTTTCCTATATGTGTATGGTTTTTAAATTGTTTCCTTATTGAACAGACACAATATATATCTTTTTTTTTTTTAAAGAAAGATCATTCTTCCTTTGGGACTTTATGATTTGCCTTTTTCTTCCAGCGTATAGTGTACTTTGTTGTTAAAGCTAGAAAAGGTGTATTCCTGGGGGACTTTATGTTCTTTAGGATAGTTTTAAATTAATGTGGCACCCAGATTCACATATTAGAGCAAGGTGGTTCACAAAATTCAGTATAGCAAAAGCGACTGCATATTTTTAAAGTGCTGTTTATTTAAAGAATCTTTTCTTCCCCAGCCAGCTGGAAACCCAGCTGTGCTGCAGCTTGAAGATGGGAAAGTGAAACTAGATTAGAAACTGACCAGTCCTAGTGGTGAGGACAGGCTTGATTATAGATTTAGGGGTAGAATTACCATCACAATGTCATTATTTCTTTCAGTGGCTGCTTTCCTCAGCAGACTGGGATTCTTGGGGGCAGGAACCATATCTTATCTTTGAGGTCTTTCTCCTAGCTCTCCTGCCCTTCAATGTTTGGTACTGCCCGTGGCTTACAGAGGGATTCTCATAAGTGTCTTTTGAATGGATGAAGTCAAGTGAAGTTCAAAAAGCAAGCCTCCAGATTAATACTAAAACAATCTTAACTCTCCTATCTGTGACACCAAGTCCTGTGCTGAAAAGCTGAGTTCGATGATAGCCCTTACCTGTCGCTATGGGAACCTTTTTTTCTGAAGGAGTCGTAATCAACTAGAGTACTTAACCACAATGTGCTTAATCATTGTGCTGATTAGTGTTAATGGGATTTGAGCAGTGGAGAATCTAGGTCTTGTTGGAGAAGACCCTCCTTTTTTTTTTTTTTGGAAGGCAGGTTATCACACCCCCCCATGTTTAAACAAAATAAGATAACTATCAACTTGAATTAACAAAAGGTTTGGGAGCTAGAGAGGGTGTTATATTAACTAGCTAGGTGACTAACTTCTTCTTGGTCCCAAGGCTCTTAACCATCTTCTATTATCTAGGACTTTTTGTTTGTTTGGCTACGTTGGGTCTTTGTTGCTGCGCGGGCTTTCTCTAGTTGCGGCGAGCGAGGGCTACTCTACGTTGTGGTGCTCGGGCTTCTCATTGCGGTGGCTTCTCTTGTTGTGGAGCATGGGCTCCACGCGCGCGGGCTTCGGTAGTTGTGGCTCGTGGGCTCTAGAGCGCAGGCTCAGTAGTTGCGGCGCATGGGCTTAGTTCCTCCGCGGCATGTGGGATCTTCCCCGGACCAGGGCTGGAACCCGTGTCCCCTGCATTGGTAGGCGGATTCTTAACCACTGCGCCACCAAGGAAGTCCCTATCTAGGACATTTTAATTTCATTTCCTAATAGCAAATATGTCATTAATTTTTTCCTTTATAAAGTTGTATTTATATTTTTGAATACGTAACACTTTCATATGGTTCAAAACTTAGAAAGTACATAAGAATAAACGGTGGAAAGTCTTCTTCTTACCCCTGTCCTCAGCTACCCAGCTCTTAGGCAATTATAACATATTCTTGAAATGTGTATTTCTCTAAAAGCAAAATGTTATTTATTTATTTATTTATTTATTTATTATTCATTTATGGCTGTGTTGGGTCTTCGTTTCTGTGCGAGGGCTTTCTCTAGTTGTGGCAAGTGGGGGCCACTCTTCATCACGGTGCGCGGGCCTCTCACTGTAGCGGCCTCTCTTGTTGCGGAGCACAGGCTCCAGACGCGCAGGCTCAGTAATTGTGGCTCACGGGCCTAGTTGCTCCGCGGCATGTGGGATCTTCCCAGACCAGGGCTCGAACCCGTGTCCCCTGCACCGGCAGGCAGATTCTCAACCACTGCGCCACCAGGGAAGCCCTAAAAGCAAAATGTTTTTCAAAGTAGTCTTATTTTTTTTTTTCTTAACAGATGGAGAACGTTAATTTTGCCATTAAGCCAATATTATGGTAAATTCTTCCCGAGTAGTGTGTGTGTGTGTGTATATATATATATATATATATATATATATATATATATATATATATATACATATATATATATATATATATTTTTTTTAAACCTAATCCAAGATCTTAACCAGTATCCTACCTTACAAATATAACCCTAGAGTGAGGAATAAAAATACCAACTTATTTTTCAGATACTTTGCCATTAAGAAGTTTTCTGACAGTGAATTTTGTTGAGTCTTAATTGGGATGCTCAAAGGAGAGATCCGAAGGTTTGTCACTGAGCTTTAGGGCTGCAGTTCTGCCCATACAGCAGTTCCCACTGCTTACACTCTTGGTAGGTAATCTCACAATAGCATCCATGTGGGAAATCACATGATCCCATATATGGGAAGAGAAAACTCCACAGTGCATGATTGCTTTGATTCTCATTTAGAAACCAAAGACCCCAGTTGCTGATGAAGAGGTTGATTTTGATCATATTCACGTATAGCTGGTATGACTCCAGGGGGAATTAGCCACTTGAATACTATTTTGAAGTACGTTTAAGGTAACTGATTTGAACATAGTGTTAAAATTTCAGAGGGTCAAGAAATTGCCATTTGGATAAGTAGGGGAAAGCAAATACACAAATCTAAACAGTGGGACGTCTTAACCCTCTAAAGCCTGTTGGTTTAGTGGCATATGGCAATTTTGAACATTGATTTGGAAAAGGAATGATCTCACTATCAATGAAGTTTCCCCTGTGCAGTCTTTGACACTCGTTCTTGGGTCTTTCTTTTCAGGGTCTGAAGTGTTGTTAGTATAATTTACATCAAAGGTAAAAGAAATTTCTCTCCAAATTTTGAGTTTGGATGGATGTGTGTGAAATGGGGATTTTTGTCTTACTTGTTTCCCGTGAGTTAACCCTCCCCACTTACTTATTGGAATTTGTACATAGAGATAAACCCAGTTTGTGAATTTCAAGAGATGATATAGGGAGCTCTTTAGAAAACTGAGAAAAGTAGATGAATTGAGCAGTGGATGTGCTAAATTATGACGTTTGAAAAAATGACTGTCTTATGTGAAATTCAAGTAGATTCCTTTAAAAACAACAGTACACACAAATGAATCTTGGTGAGTGATGTTTCAAGCAAGCCTGTAGGAACTGAAGCAAACCTGGAGGATGATTAAAAGGCTTTAGGATGACATGAAAGAGGACATGCTGTACCCAGGCAAAGAGCTGGGAAGCTTTTGCCAATCTGGGGTCAAAAGACGGAGATTCCACCCTTGACTGAGATCATTTGCTGCTAATCAGCTGTGATGTTTTTGATAATTATGAAATGAGGTTGAGTTAAGGAGCCTTCTTGCTCTGGCTAGTTGCTGCTGGCAGAGTGTGGCATGCAAGCTCCATTCTACAGTAACATTCCCTTCCTGCTTTGTACATGCAGTGAGATCCAAATAGCCTCTCCAGGGACCTTCTCTGGGACAGAGCCTGTAGCTCTTCTCTGTGCCTCAGCTCAGAACCTGATTGTGCTGCTTGCCTCCTGGGGTGGGGCTGGAGGTAGTTAACATTCCATTTGCCCTTGCAGATGTTTCCAGAGTAGCAGAGGCACAGGTATCCTAGAGAGTTTCCTTATTCTACTAGCAACACAGACCCCCAAGATGTGATGTTCAGGTTACTTTTTATTCTCTCTTAGGAAGCAGAATCTTTAATGGTTCTTTTTTTCCTTCAGTGATTTCCTGCTTTGTGCTTAGGACATTGGCTTCCCTTTCCTCCTTCCCTCCCTCGTCTGTTTATACAGACTGAGGATCTGTCTTTGTCCTTTAGGCTGGGATGTTTTACTTGGTCTTGATCTTGATATTGGTCCAACTAACAGAAGCCAAGCTGAACTAACATTCCGCAGAATTAAATAAAAGGAAGGTTACCACATGGCTAAATACCTGGTCCGACCATGGGAAAGTCAGGACATCATTAATTTGATTGGGACAGTGATGCAATTTGGTATCCCAGAGGTTGTATTACTAAAAGAGCTTTCTTCCATTTCCATCTTTCAAATGTTTGCTTCAACAAATGTGCTCTGTGTAAAGAACTAGGTACTTTAGGGGAATTGCATCAGACAGTCCCTGTCACCAAGGAGCTTACAATCTAGAAGTACAAAGATATAACAGGAATTCAATCTAGAGTATGACAAATGCCATAAGATATACCAACATAGTGCTTTGGGGAGGAGGGGAAGAGTCATAAAAGAAAGATCTAGTTAGAGGATTAAAGAAAGTTTCTTGGAGAAGCAGTTTGAGATGGGATTCTAATTGTCAGAGATAGATGAGGTAGAGGTGGTTTAGGGATAGAGATGAACTGATTGATTAAATCAATTCCATGCAGACAGAGCAGCATTCTCAGTAGCCGAGGAACATGTTTGTAGTATACAAAATAACCAGGATGAAAGGAGCAAATGGGCAAAGGTCCTAGAGGGGTAAATTAGGATGATATTCCCACCCATCTTGAGTGCTAGAATGATGAGTTTATTTGTAATTATGTAAGTAGTATTTGAAGGCTTCAGTTAAAAGCAGCTCAATAACGTGTTGTAGTTTTCAGTGAATGGGTCACATATTTTGTTAAATTTATTCCTTAGTACTTCTTGTTTTCTGGATGCTTTTGTAAATGGTATTTTTATTTAATTTTGTTTTCCACTTATTCATTGCTAGTATATAGAAAGATAATTGTTAAAATATTGGCTTTGTATCCTGTATTTGTTATTCACTTATTCATTTCAGTAACATTTTTGGGGTAGATTTCTTAAGGATTGTTTTTCTATGTACATGACTGTATTGTCAGTGAAAAAAAAGACAGTTTTACTTTTTCCTTTCTAATCTGTTTGCCTTTATTGCCTTTATTTTTTTCTTGCCTTATTCCACTGGCTGGAACTGCCCAGTACAATGTTGAATAAGAGTAGTGAAAATGAGCATCCTTGGGGGAAAGAATTTAGACTTTCACTATTAAGTATGATGTTAGCTGAAGGTTTTTCATAGATGCTCATCCTTTAAAAAAAAAAAAAGTCTGCTAAATATAGTGTAATGACTAAGAGTTTGTGCTCTACAGCCAGATGAACCTGGGTTTGGAAACCATTTTCTAACTGGGTGATGTTGGGCAAATTACTTTCTGTATCTTTGTTTCCTACAAATGGGGATAGTTATAGCACTTAATAGGATTGCTATGCGTATTAAATGAGATAATGCATGTAAAATAATTAATACAGCACCTGCTCAATAAGTGTTATTAACAAAATCTTATTAACTTAGACCAATGTGAGCAGGAAGACTAGTAAGTGAAAATATTAAGTTCTGGAGGACTGGAGGCAGACAAGGGGAGAAATTTTTACTGAAAACTGTATTATGTGTGTGGTATAATTGTAGGGAAGCCCATGTGAGTCCAGGGTATGAATGCTGGTCCTATGGAGGTCCCAAGTAGGCTACAAATCTTGATGTGTCCATGAGTCTGTGTTAGTCAATTTTTTGAGAAGCCCACAGAAACTGCTTTTCTCTGTTTCACAAATGGGAGGACTAAGACTCAAACTTCAAAATGACCATTTCAAAATTTCATCATGCTTGTGGGGTCAACCAAGGGTCCACATTCTGGAGTCCTGCCAGGTCTGCTTTTTTACTTCGGCAGGTCTTATCTTACATTGTATTGTTGTTAGGAGGAGTTGCTGAAAGTCACTGGAAAATGGCTGAAAGCATCCTTTCTTCTTTCAAAGAAAGAAGGTCCCTGACTCATCCTGCTTTGATTTGGGGGTTTCCAGAGTTGGGGGTGGATTCACACTGAATCATTCATACTCTTTCCTTGTTTCTGCACTGGGTTGGGATGGGTCTGGTGGCTGCCCAGGGTCAGAGGGGTACAGGTATGGGCATGTAACAGGTGGCATTTTGGGAATTTGTGGGGTTTAATTTTAATTAATTAATTGATGTGTGGTACCCATTGGAAGTATGAAACTTTGCTCCTTAAATGTTTATAGGACAAAGACTCTGCTTTGAGTCCTTCCTCTAAATATTTGTTGGGTATTATTACGCCTCAGATCCTGGACTGGCCACACATCCCTGACCTTAGGAAGTATTGTTTTTTCTTATTCTTAGACTTTTAGTATTTATGGCCTGTATCACTTATATGACACATCATTTAATGCCATGCACTGTTAATTGTCTTTTGATGGGTCAGTGTCTTAGCTCCTTCACCTGATTGTAAGATCTTTGGGGCCTGAACCTTAAAATATGTTTCAGTAAATATTTGACTACTGGCTATTGCCAAGTAAGGGAAAAGTGAGACCTTTGCTTTCTCTAAAGACCACTTTGTCCTAGACAAATTTCGAGATTCCTCAAATGACAGCTCAGGCTTAAGGACTAGACCAACCATGGAAAATGTCTTCAGACATTTAGATAGAGGGCAGAATTTTGCTTCTCAGTTATGTTTCAGGTTTTTTATTTTTTTCTTGATAGTCCATAGTTTCTTCATTTTCTTGCAAGTAATTTTCTGTTCTTGAGTTTTAGAATTATCTCTAGGTGGTTTTCCTCATACATGTCAATATTTTGGCTTGTGTTTCATTCCTATCTTTTAGTTAGTTCGCATTCTGCAAAATTCTCCATTTTCACTTGCCATACAAGCTTTTTGGTTATTCCCCATTCTGGTTTCTCACTGGAATGGTCAGTTGGACTCTCTTACTCTGGCCTGTTCATGCTTCAGGCTGAATACCTTAAAGAGGTAAGAGGTATGACCAGGCATCTTCTGTAGTAAGCTGAGATCACAAATTAGGCGTGGTTGTACCTTTTTGCCTATAGGCAGCTTGGGGGCTTCTGGAAGCCAGTACTGGTTCTTAGATCATTCTTTTCTTCTGAAAGGGTAGGGAGTAGAAACCTAATATTTCTTCACATCTCTCTTTTAGCATGTTCATTCTTTTGTCATTGCCTTGAAATGAGGCATTTTTCTGCCATGTCTCCTTGGCTGAATTATTGGGTGGGGATGGGAGGGGTCTCTCCAGAGGAAGTTCTCTTCTAGCCCAGGGATCCTAAGGGCCCCTAGTCATAACCTTGCAGAAGGTTGTGGCCCTCAGCTTCAGCGAGTCAGAGTTCCTTTCACTGGTGCCTGTGGCCATATACATAAAATCTCAGTACAGCACTTCACCCTGTTGCTTAGGCCAGTAATGAATTTCACAAGCACAACCCAATTGATGGCTCTCCTCTGGAGTAACTTTATATGACTTTAGAGAAGAGAGTTTATTTACCAGTCAGGACGGAACAGGTAGATTAAGTAGGTGATCTGTTGTGTCTGAATTCCTGTCTCTGAGTGAGAAATAAAATAACAGCAGGGCTGCATATAGTGCAACTTTCCCGACATTGTCATTGGTTGATTGAATTTCAGAGAAGAATAATAACAAAAAGAAGAAGAATGTTTTTAAAAGGAAGAAAGAAGACTCAGACCACGACATGACTTATTTGTCACAGAATGAAACCAAGGCCCACAAGTGAAGATTTTTTTTTCAAAGGACACTGGGGTTTCCAAAGGCAGCCTGTCTGACTGCTCACTCTTAGATGGTTTCCTTTTCACAGTCTGTTCAGGTGGGTTTCTCTTCTGAGACCCTCTTACCTGGGGCTCCACCCCTCCCACCTTATCCCATCTAGCTCCTACCTTACTGCTTAGGCCTGCTGTCATACTTGCTTACATCATAAATGTAACAGCCATCCCTCAGCCCCTGTTCCCAAGAACCAGAGAAGTTTCCAGAAATTTCTAGTACAAAGTTCCCAATCCTTCCTTGGACTTTAGGTCTGATGGACCTAGTGGGAAAATAGGAACAAGGCAAGAGATAGGTACCTACGTGGGTGGGACTATAGCCAACAAATTGGGCTAAATTTTTCTCAGGTCTGGTTCTTTTAGACAAAATATGGGGTTTTCCCAAGAACACTTCTCCTATATTTCTAGGTTTCATTTTCAAGAGGAAATGCTTTCTCCAAAAAGGCTAGTAACATTCACTGGCCTTTTAGTAACACGTACATTAAATTGTCTTGGCCAAGTACTGACAGTAATCCCTTTCAGAAGGCACCTCTGGGGCTCGGCCCAAGTGATTCTGGCCAATACTGGGCCAGGCTCCACTGGAAGTAGAGCCAGGTAGTATACTCTGGGCAGAACAAGACATCACCACCTCTGAGAGAAACTCCTTGCTGCTGGGAAAGAATCTAATTTGTAGGTTGAAGGGAGGCACATGGGTGGCCCCCAGTTTGGGACTTGGCTGTCTTTGTTTCTTAGTATGTAAATCATCTGAGTAGGTTTCCACTGTGCGTGGTATGCACTCAGCTAACTGAGAGGGCAAATGGGAGCTGGAGCTGAGACTGGTTTCCTTGGGAATACTGTTGTCACCTCTGCCGATTTTACCCCAGCTTCTACCTTTGCCCACACATAATGTGGGCTTTGTGCTTCTTCTGTGTGGTGTCACAGCCTCAGGGCCTCTGGTGAAGGGTCTGCACTAGGCCCACAGCTTGTTGTACAGAAGTACAAATTAAAGGCATTGGTTTAAGATTAGTTCTGTGAAGGGATCACTTGAAACTTTAGTGCTGTATCTGAAAGAAAACATCAAATTGATAAAGGGTCCCAGTGGATTTGATGGTCTTCATTGGGCCAAGGTCACGAACCATATATATATTTTTAAAATTTATTTATTTTTGGCTGTGTTGGGTCTTCGTTGCTGCTCCACGGGCTTTCTCTAGTTGTGGGGAGCTGGGGCTACTCTTCGTTGCGGTGCACGGGCCTCTCATTGTGATGGCTTCTCTTGTTGCAGAGCACAGGCTCTAGGTGCACGGGCTTCAGTAGGTGTGGCACGCAGGCTCAGTAATTGTGGCTCATGGGCTCTAGAGCACAGGCTCAGTAGTTGTGGTGCACAGGCTTCGTTGCTCCACGGCATGTGGGATCTTCCCGGATAGGGCTCGAACCCGTGTCCCCTGAATCGGCAGGAGGATTCTTAACCACTGCACAACCAGGGAAGTCCCACGAACCATATATAGATATATTTTTAAATAAATTTATTTATTTATTTTTGGCTGTATTGGGTCTTCGTTTCTGTGCGAGGGCTTTCTCTAGTTGTGGCATGCGGGGGCCACTCTTCATCGCGGTGCGCGGGCCTCTCACTGTCGCGGCCTCTCTTGTTGCGGAGCACAAGCTCCAGACGCGCAGGCTCAGTAGTTGTGGCTCACGGGCCTAGTTGCTCCGCGGCATGTGGGAATCCTCCCAGACCAGGGCTCGAACCCGTGTCCCCTGCATTAGCAGGCAGATTCTCAACCACTGTGCCACCAGGGAAGCCCAACCATATTTTTTAAAGGAAGTATAAGAGTTTAGTTTTCTCATCTCTGAAGTTAAGTAGCAGCTTCATAATTCCAGAGTAGGGGTGAGCGTTGCACTTGAAAGAGGAAGAGTAGAAAAGGCCAGTAGTGCTGCTCTGTCTGCGTGAGTCGGGGGTAATCCAATGGATGTTACTCTCCATTCTATGGTTCAAAGATTCCTTTCTTTGAAAGAGTTTGTTACTGACAACTGTGAGTTTGGGGCAGAGGTCATGGTTGGCTTGCAGTTGCCCTGTTCAACCTTAAAGACTGAAGCTGGTTCGTGGATCCTGCCATGAGTTCCTCCAGTATGTTGTAGATGTAGTGTTTGGTTCTTTCCCCTCCCGCTTCCTTCTCAGGTCCTTCCATCACTGGCTCTTCTTTTCAACCTCTTGTAAAGGGTACAATTTTTAATGGATTGTCCTTGGTTCTCTTCTCAACTTACATAATCTGTTTTGAACTTTCAACTCTACATAGCATAGTGGTTAAGGCTGCATGCTCTGGAGCCAACTTTGAAGAGTGAATCTTGGTTCTATGGCTTATTAGCTGTATAACCTTGAGCAGATTGACCATTTTGTGTCTCAGGTTCCTCAACTGTAAAATGGGGCTAATTATAATACCTACCTCATAGCATTGTGATAAGGATTCAGTGAGTTACTCCTTGTAAAGTGCTTAGAACAGTGCCTGCTTGTAGAAAACATTCAATGAAGACTAGCTGCAATTACTATTATTGTCATGTCTATTGTTAGTTGAAAGAGAATGGCTTTGGATTCAGACTGATATTAAAATCCTGACTCTTCCTTACTAGCTATGTGAACTTGGGAAAAGTCCCTTAATTTTTCCGAGTCCCGGTTTCCAACTGCCAATGGCACATTGTTTCAGTTATCCATTGTAGCATAACAAACCACCCCAAAATATAGTGGCTTCAAATAGCAATCATTGTATGTTATTATCGCTCACAGTTTGGAGATTGACTGGGCTCAGCTAGGAGGTTTAGTATCTCTCATGTAGTTTTTGGCCAGATGGTAGCTAAGCAGTCGAACAGTAGATGAGACTGGGTCATTTCTAAGTTTCCTCTCTGACGTGTCTGGCATTTGATGCTGGCTGGTTCTCATCTGGGAGCTTAGCTGGGACTGAGGGCCAGAGACCAACCTTGCCTGGGTTTCCTCACAACATGGTGGCAAGGTCCATGAGTGAGCATAAGAGAGCTCCAGGCAAAAGCTGTATTGTCTTTTATGATCTAACCTCAGAAGTCACTAACATCACTTCCACCGTGTTCTGTTTCTCAGAAGAGAGTTACTAAGGCTTGACCGGATGCAAATGGAGCAGAATTAGACTCTACCTCTCAATGGACGGATTGTCAAAGAATTTGTAGACCTGTTTTGAAACAATTACAGTCTGCCCTCTGGTCACAAATTATTTATATTCCTTGCACATGAAAAATACACTCATCCTGGTCATTGCATTCAAATTCCAATGTATACTTACTTATTTAAAAAAAAACAAAACACTCATCCTCACCCAAGACCCTCCTCCCTCCAAAAAGTCTCATCTATATGGCCTCAGGCTCAGGCTCAAGAGCCAGGGATTCATCATCTAAATTAGGTCTGGGTACAGATGAGGATCCTCTCATGCGGTTCCTTGGGGACAGCAACTCAAATGCTGTTCCTCTTGACCTGAAGGCTGTCAACGAAAGAGACAAGTCATCTGCCCTCCACCTCCCCCACCCCCCAACCCCCATACAATGCTGGAATAGACATAGGATAACTGCTACAGATGCCCCCTTTTAAAAACTGGTAATGCTTGAACATTGTAAAATGACTTTATTATTTTTTACTTAAAATTTTGAAATTTAAAATAAGTTGATCTATAAGAAAGTCGCAAAAATAGTACAAAGAATCCTCTTTCCCCAGCTTCCCCAAATTATACAACTATGTAAAATTATCAAAACCAGGAAATTAATAGTATTGATACAATAGTATTAACTGATCTATAGACCTTATTCAAAACTTGCCAGTTGTCTTATTAATGGCCTTTTCCTGGTCCAGGATCCAGTCTAGGATCCCACATCACATTGGTTTGTTTTTTTTTTCTTTTTTTGGCCGCAATGAGCGGCTTATGGGATCTTAGTTCGCCAACCAGGGATTGAACCTGGGCCCACGGCAGTGAAAGCACCAAGGCCTAACCACTGGACCGCCAGGAAATACCCCCACATCACATTTAGTTTTTATGTCTTCTTAGTCTTCTATCTGGGGTAGATGTTCCCATTTAGAAAGAGGGGAACCAGCAGTCCTAGTCCATAGCAGTTCTGAAATCTGGCCTGGCATATGAGTAGGGCTCAGTCCTATTGCCTGGGAATGATTCTCCACTGCTCTTGGTTTTACCCTATGGGCTCATGGTTTTGCCTTCTAATTATCCTTCCTTTTCCAAAACATGTAGCCTGTGTTTGCAGCTAGGTAGTGTTCTCAGTTCTGTATTCTTTTAGGTGATGTCTAGTCAAGTGTGGCCACAAGAGAAGGAAATACAGGAGAGGCACACAAAAAAATGAGCTAACTATATTCATTGGTCCTAGAGATGGGGGGTCACTGCCTGCCACACAGGAACACAGGGGAAGTACCAGGTTTTGGTCAGGTGGCAGAAGACTGGAAAGAGGGGAAACATTAGGTGGAAACCTTTATTGGGGTGTCCTTGGGGAGGGGAAGGCAGGGCAGGGTGAACAGTTTAGGGTTGGCTAGTTTGAATAATTTTGATGGGCTCTAAGTTATAGGGGTGGTTCCTGGTTGCCTGGTACCTGGCCCTGGGATGATTAAAGGGCAGACAGAGGAGACATGGCTCTGGATTGGTTAGTTTGCACATCAAAGGCCTTCTCCTGGCTGAATCCTTTGCTGTTTCTAAGAATTGGCTAGCCCTGGGAGAGGCAGTCCCTCCCCAGCCAGAAATGGTTTTTTAAGATGTCAAAACATCATAATATATAAAAAGTAAAAATTTTTGTACAGTACACTCAGCCTGATTCCTACTTGTAGATGTTTGGGGGCCCAAAAGCTTCTTTTCATTTTGCACTGTTTGGTCCCTCTTAGTACAAACTGATGGTGTTCCTACTACTATATTTCTTTTTAAAAATCTGTGGTTTGCCTATGAATCTTATCAAGGTTCCCTACATTAGACAAAAGCCATACCTACAAATCTTATCAAGATAAGCTGTTCTCTACGTGAGCTCCCTGTAGGGCTGCTGTGGACACTATTCTTCAGGCTAAAGGAGCCACTATTCTTTAATGGAAAGGGCCTGGAGGCAAGTCAAAGGCATTGCCTTTGATCTTTCTGAGGTCTTAACAAAGGATACAATTCACAATGTCTCAAATTAAGCTCATTATAGTCTCCTTACCATATCCTCTTCTGTCTAGGACACTCCCATCCTAGATAACAACAATCCATCTACTCTTCCAAGCCATTAGAAACCACAAAACCATCTTTGGTTCCTTTCTCACCTCCATCCCCCTGTATATAGTACATTGTGAAGTGATGACAATTTTGACTATTGCAAGTACCTTCAATCTAATTCTTTTCATTCATGAGGCTCTAGTTGGGTACTTATATCTCACTTAGGCTGCTACCTTGGCTGCTAAATGGAATCCCCAATTTTCAGAGTCTCTGCTCTCTTCCATCTGTTGTCTATTGATGGCATCAGCTTTCTAAAAGTAATTCTCTCTGCCCAACCCAGAAATCTTCAATAGGTTTTTATTTTCTATAGAATAGAGTGAAAACTCCTTCACATAACATGCGAGGCCTTCCACAACCGACACCCACCTGCCGTTAAGCCTTTAGCCTGCTTTTCCACACTTACTGTTTGCTATAGCCAAAATGTAGTGTTTTGAACATTTCAAACATGTTTTACATTTTTCTTCCATAGCACTTTTGCACATTCTGTTTTCTGGTGTGTTTTCATTTCCTTCTCTGTCAGTTGCTAACCTCCTGATCCTTCAAGGCTCAACTCAGATCTCACTTCTCCTCAGTGCTTTTTCTGATCCCCTCAGTCCAAATGGACCATGGCATGTTTCTGTAGCAGTTCATAGCTCTTCTGTAATCATAATGGCCTATCCTACCACTTAGCGTAATTGGTTGGGGAAGCAGGGTATGTGTGTATGGTCCTCCAGATGGAGAGCTTCTTGAGTGCAAGATGGAACTGTAGCAAAGGATGTATCTCACTTATTTTTTGGTGCCTTATGTAAGTTAATGACTAATAGCTGCTTGGTGACTTGAGACAATGGATTTTACCTTGGGATTAGAACTGGAAATTGGGAGTAAGCATCTGGTGCATGAAAGGAGATTGGCCTAGGTATGCAATATGCTGGTAGAGGTATGAAAGTGGTAAATTGAGGCTGCCACTTTAGATGAAAATGGGAAGGCTGGTTTAGTTACAAAGTGCTACATTGGACTCTTTTTTTAAAATAGATCTTTATCGGAGTATAATTGCTTCACAATACTGTGTTAGTTTCTGTTGTACACCAAAGTGAATCAGCCATATGCATACATATGTCCCCATATCCCCTCCCTCTTGAACGTCCCTCCCATCCTCCCTATTCCACCCCTCTAGGTGGTCACAAAGCATCGAGCTGATCTCCCTGTGCTATGCTGCTGCTTCCCACTAGCTATTTTACATCCAGTAGTGTATATATGTCCGTGCTACTCTCACTTCGCCCCAGCTTCCCCCTCCCACTCTGTGTCCTCAAGTCCATTCTCTATGTCTACATCTTTATTCCTGCCCTGCAACTAGGTTCATCAGTACCGCTTTTTGTCTTTTTTTAGATTCCATATATATGCGTTAGCATACGGTATTTGTTTTTCTCTTTCTGACTTACTTCACTCTGTATGACAGACTCTAGGTCCATCCACCTCACTACAAATAACTCAGTTTCATTTCTTTTTATGGCTGAGTAATATTCCATTGTATATATGTGCCACATCTTCTTTATCCATTCATCTGTCGATGGACATTTAGGTTGGTTCAATGTCCTGGCTATTGTAAATAGTGCTGCATACATTGGACTCTTTTTTTAAAAAAATAAGTTTATTTATTTATTTACTTATGGCTGCGTTGGGTCTTCGTTGCTGCGTGCGGGCTTTACTCTAGTTGTGGCAAGTGGGGTCTACTTTTCGTTGCGGTGCATGGGCTTCTCATCGCGGTGGCTTCTCTTGTTGCAGAGCACGAGCTCTAGGCACATGGGCTTCAGTAGCTGTGGCTCACGGGCTTAGTTGCTCCGCAGCATGTGGGATCTTCCCAGACCAGGGCTTGAACCTGTGTCCCCCCTGCATTGGCAGGTGGATTCTCAACCACTGCGCCACCAGGGAAGCCCTGGACTCTTACACTGTCATTGTTGCTGCTATTTATAGCAAAAAAATACCAAATCTCCGATATGTGGATTGGAGTCTGTGTTTTATTAGCCTCTATGAGAAGTATCTTAGAAAGATTATTCAGGGATAGGAGAATTTGGCTGTTTTGTGTACCACTGTATCCCTATCACCTTCATGGTTCTTGGCATGTTATAGGAGCTCAATAAATGTTAATTGAGGGGGAAATGAGTGAAGAAATGATTTTTTCTCCTGTGTGATTCTAGGTACCTACATGTGCCATACCCAAGGAGCATGGCCAGGAGAGCTGGTTCCAAATCAGCTCAAGTTAAGAGAAGGCTTATTCATCACAAGTGATTTATCCAGGGCCCTCTTGGTACCCAGAGCTTTCTGCTTTAACACAGACAAGTAGGAGATATTAGGGCCTTAAGATGTAGACAGGGTGATTGGGGGCAAGTGGATGGCAGAATTGCAATCTGAATCAAGCAGTCAGAAGTGACAGGAGCTTCTTTTAGGTGGCCAGGAGGGGAGTCTGAGCAGTGTCCTTAGTTAAGGAAGAGGAGACTGTGCAGGCTTTGTGAGCTTTTTTGTTGTTTTGTTTTCAAATGATGAGAGCCCTTCCTGGAAATCAGCCTCCCTGGTCCAGTCTCAGCCCACAGCTTTCTGTATGACCTTGTGCAGGCTGTCCTTACACCCTGGGCTTTGTTTTGAGCTGACAAGGGGCTTTCTTCAGCTGTGAGAAGTGGGGTGGAGAGAGTGTTTCAAGCCAATTGGGTAAGTGGCATGCCATCAAAATAGAGCCTGCATGGGTTTATAGTTGTACTTTGAAAAGTTTAGCAAAATCCTGGGCTGAGGGACAGTCTGGATGCCTAGAATGCTGAATTTCTTTCTTGAAGCTAGACTTCCCCTGTATTCCATTTTGAGTATCAAATGTGAACAGCCTCCCCAAGTCTGTGATTGTGATAATTAGATGGGAGGGCTTGGGGCAATTTAGGAAGATGATGGGGGCCTGACCTCTTCCTGCCTTTGAAATTCACAAAGGAGAGAGAATGGGGAAAATGATGAATAATTGATCAAAAAATGGGGAGTGTCCCTCCTAATTTAGAACAGCTGGCTCAGGGATGAAATTGTCTTACTCTGTTAATGGCCCTCAGGACCAGATGCTATGAAAACAGAAATTAAACTACGACTTTGGGCAGCTCTCTCCACACAGTGAGAGCAGAGCCACCTCTTCTCTCTGCCCTTGCCCGCCTGTGGATTCCTCTAGGGGAGTCTCAAGAGTCTTGAGGGAGGGGGCTTGTTGGGCCCATGGTAAGGATTCCAGGCAAGGGGTAGGTGGAGTTGACAGGAACCTCAGGGTATGTGGGTTTTGCATCTGCTTGGGTGTTGGCTTGTCCTGGACACTCTGTGCCTTCCTGTTTGTCGTGGGGCTAGCTCAAGGTGATCTCCCTCGATTCCATATATTGGAGGGTTGGCCTGCTTGGTCTCTCTATATCCCCAAGGAACTGATTTTACTACAGGGCTGGGTGAACCATATGGCAGCCTAGATTACAGTGATTGTTGGCGTTTGTCAACAGAACAGGCTTTTTGGCTGTAGCAAATCCCCCAGGTAGGGCTACCCACACCATCTGTGAACACAGCATATAGGGTCAGCTAGGTGGGTAAGCAGTCCCATTCTTATCCACTCCCTGCCTCCCAAAGAAAGGGAGAGGCAAGCTCATCATCAAGTGTTGGCTAATAGATGTATATTTTTAGCTCCTTTATTGTTCTTTTCTTTGAAGGATACTGGGGACGTCTAGTAGTCATGTATCTTGTTCTAGAGAGGTCTACAGTCTAGTTGGGGATATCAGATTAACATGAATCAATAACAAGTGACGTAAAGCAAAAAGTTTATAATAATTGCAAAAGGGAAAATAGATTGTAGAATTCAGAGATGGGGAAGATCAATTAGGGTGGAAATTTTCTAGGATAGAGTTAGGGCTAAAGGTTAGTTTTGAAGAATGAATAGGTTTTGGGGATTTAGGAGGATAAGGGAAAGGTTTCTAGGCCAAAAGAACAGTATGAACAGAGGCAGAGACAAGGAAGATGTCTTTCCAGAACCATGAGGAGATTAGTGTGCTTGGGGTAGAGATATAGGGGAGATAAGATTAGGAAAGGAGGGCAGGACTGGATTAAGGAGGGTCTCCAGAGACAGGCAGAGGAGTTTGGACTTGGTTCTGGAGGTGATATGGCGCCATTGTAAGTACTGGTGCAGAGATAGGATATGAAGAGAGGAATGTTTGCAAATACTTGTATACACAATTCAGAGTGGACTGGATTTGGGGAGAGATAGATGTTTGAGAGATCAAGGAGGGAATCATAAAGTCTCTGAAGCCATGGAAACTGGGAGAAGAGGCAGGTAAACTTTCCTGTTTCTTCCCAGAATCTGTGAGACGTGGTGATGAACTGGGAAGCAGGCATAAAAGGGGTCAAAGTTTAATCTTGGAAAGCTGGGGGAAATAATAGTGCCATTAGCAAAAATGGAGAAGTTGTGAGGAAAAGTAATTTTAAGGAGGAAAATGAAGAGTTTGGCAGTGATTTTATTTACTTAACAAACACTTATTTGACACTTATTATGTACTTGGCACAGTGCTAACCACTTTATAAGTGTTAACTCATTTAGTTCTCATAATAACTGTATGAAATAAATACTGTTATTTTCCTCTTTATTACAAAGGGGAAAACTCAAGCATAGAGAGAGGTGAGCTAACTTGCTCAAGGTCATGAAGCTATAAATAAATGGCAGAGCCAGGATTCTGAACCCAGACCATTTATTCTAGGCTTCCTCTGGTTGATGGGAGACCCAGCTAGAAAATACAATAGACAATAGAAAACCAGATATTTGTTGGGTGCATCTTTTGTGCAGAACTCTGCAGGAAATTTAAAATGAGTATGACATGGATATACCATCAAGGAGCTTGTAAGGTTCTAGTGAGGGAATGGCAGATGGTCAAATCGTTGTTAAGGGTAATATATTTTGTGCTACAAGAGAGGGCAGCACATAACTAAGAAAGGAGGGAGGATAAATACATGTATAATAAATACATATTTATTAGAGACATGTCTAGTTAGAGACATCAGAAAAGATTCAAAGGAGAAGGAGCTTGGAAGATGGGTCAAGTTGGACTTTGGTTGCTGGTGGTAGGGGAAGGAAAGTTACTCCTGGTAGAGATAAAAGGTAAAATCATGGAAGAAAGAAAATTCAAAACATATTTTGGGATCAGCACACGGCATAGTACCTAGCTCAGTAAATGTTTGACCTGAACTAGGATGGGAAGTGGTTCGTTAGGCTGCAACCTAAAGCGTGGGTTGGAGAAGCAGTAGGAGAGAAGGCTGAGATTCCCTTGATAGAGGGCTGGAGCCTAAGTGAGTGGATCGGACTGGAGAGGTCAAATCCCTGGTCCATGGCTGAGGAATGATAGCTGATGCTGGAAGAGCAGAGGACTCTTGGAGGGAAGACTATAGGAAGGGAAGAGTAGAGAGCTGAGGATGGAGCCTTTTTGTTTTATGCATGCAAATATCTAGGCTACTCTTACTTTGGGATGAGCCTGAATGTTTCCTAAGATAAGGCCTGTTGGCTTGTGGGATATGGTTGTTCCTCTTCTAGATGGGGAGACCATTCTGGCTCTCTGCCTTTGCCCCTCAATCATCTCCCAGCCTTCCATTCCAGCCCCAGCCCCTGCACCAACCCCCACCCAGGGGTAAATAAAGTTCTTATTGTCTTTGTTCCCTAAGTAGATGTAGACAGGAGTCCTAGGACCCTTCTGCCTGGACTGAAGGAGAAATTAAAAAGACATGAGACCATGCTCATGTTATGGATGCAGAGGTGATATTTCAGGGAATCCCTGTGTGGTGCAACACTTGAGTGGTTGAGATTGCTGTCTTAGGTCATGGGTGGTGACCTCCAGAGAAGCAAAGCATGGTCCATTCTAGTATTCCATACCCACTTAGGCTTTTAAGGATCATTCTTAGGGCAAGTGTTGAGTAGAGACGGAACTTAAAAATACAGAGATCCGACATTACTCTTGAACTTCTTCAGTGGACATGCTGGAATGGTCCTAACCTCAGACTCCGTCTCATAAAACAAAGAACACAGTCCTAGGAGAGAGATGTCACTTTAAACTCCAACTTGCCACTCACTAGCTCTGTGATCTTAGGACAACTGACATTTGGGAGCCTGTTTTATCTGTTTGTTTTGTTTTTTAACTGAAAAAGAAGGTTAGTGATATTTGCTTTTCTTACCTAGCAGGGATATTGTGAGGATTAGAGGAAATAATGTCTGTGAAAGTGCTCTGAGATTGCAAAGTGCTGTATCAGAGTGTGCTGTTATTATTACAACAACTAACCAGTTTGCTTACTCTTAAAGATTAATGCTCGGAGAGTGCCTTTTGCACAACCTCTTCACGGTCCCTCTGCCAAGGACTTACAGGGCAAGGCTACAGAGTGGGAGTTTGATTTGCAGCATAGAATATTTCCTCGGGCAGGTATATCCTATTTCATTGGCTCTCCGATGCCCCTCCCCCCACTCTGTACATTAACATCTCTGAAATTTGGCTGGGCCTTACAACAGACGGCGTAGTAGATGCAACGAAGCCAGCTAGTTCTTTTTTTGGAGCTAGGTGGGCCACATATACAAACTTTCTTTTTTTCTACATGAAAAACTATTTTCTCTCAACCTTTGCTAGAAAAGATCTTGCTAAAATGCATGGGGGCATTTTGCTGCCTCAGTACTTGTAGAATTCAGTCTGTCCTTGAGTATCTTGTCATGTGTCATCGTCATCTTTTCTCATTGCACAGATCTCTGCAAACAGAAGTTTGATTTGACTATGTATGTCCTGATCTTGGGACATATCCTGCCTGTTGATTAAAGAAAAAATCGCTAGTGACAATTTTGTCATCATTTCCTGCTTCTACCTAAAAGTGGAAGGCGAGATGCATTTTGGTTCATGCATAGTTTATTTTACCCTGGATTTGACTGTCTTGGGCCCTGGGGTGTTAGAAGGTGGGGGCTAGGTCTCCTATCCCTGTCCTATAAACCCCTAACTTAAACTCTCCAAGTGACAGGACAATCAATACACTGTCTGTGAGGCTTCTCTTTAGAATGAATCCTGTTCTTGTTTTCTTTTACCTTTTGAAAGCTCTTCAGGTTCAACTGCAAATTCTGAGCTTCTTTCTTAGTACCAATTCTTGAGTCTTCAGTCTTTTCTTGAGTATATGGGTGTGTTCTTTCCATCTTTTTTTTGGCTGCACCGCCTGGCATACAGGATCTTAGATCCCCAACCAGGGATCGAAACTGCACCCCCTGCAGTGGAAGCTTGGAGTCGTAATCACTGGACCGCCAGGGAAGTCCCTGGACTTTCCATCTTTTAAGTTGAATGGCAGGGAGCCTACTGAGCCACTCCCTGCCCCCCCCCCCCCCGACCCCGCCACCCGCCTTGTCCTCTCCTGTAGGTTCAGGGAATGTAGACTAAGAACTTGTAGTTATGAATGTAAATCCTCAGGTAAAGAGGGGTAAGGAAGAGGCACTAACATTTCCCAAGCAGGTACTTTTTACAGACATTACTTCATTTGATTCTCAGAACAACCTACGAAGGTGGGCCTTCCCTTCCCTACGTTACATCTAGGAACGAAACAATGAGGTGAGTTCCAAGCTGGCCACACTGGTTATAAGTGATGGAGCTCATCTGAACCCATGCTTTCTAGGCAGAGCCAGTCTGAAAACAAAGAGAAGCGATAAGGGGATTACTTGCTCTTACTGATTACTCAGGCATTCTTTCCTGGCTAATGCAGGGACTCGAAATGACTGGATGGGGTTCTTTGAAGAGTTCTGTGGGTTTTTTTCCTGCCCAACCTTGGAAGTAGGCCGGTGACCAAGGCCCCTGGCTGGAGCTGTGCTGTATTTCTCGGCCTCTGATTGGTCCTCTGGCCCCTGCTTCCAGAGGCTCCTGATTCAGGGCAGATGCTGCTTGGTGCCCTAGAAATAACCGGGTTTCTAGCCCAGCATGACTCCCTGGAGCCCCTGGGCCTGCTCGGGGCTGTGCTTGCAGCACCTCTCCCCAAAGCTGTGTTTATTTCTATTATGTCATTTGCTTATTATAGATAGTGCTAAGTGTCAGTTATCACCTCCCTGTGATTCCCTGCCTTTTCTTCTCCTTCTGTCTTTCCCAGTACTTTGGAGACTCAGGGTGACAGGGACTCAGGAGGCTGCATTCTTAAATAAGTTCCTTCTACAGTTCTTCATGTGGAATAAAGCGTTTCTGCTGATTTTCCCTCAGGGATGAGCTTTTGTTAGAAGCACTGGCACCATAAACAAGTATCCTCTCTACGGTGCAAGGAAGGAGTGCCCAAAGGGTTGAAAAGACAGCAAATTGGGGGAGCAGGGCCAGGATTGTGGGGGGTGGGAGGTGGTGTTGGTTTGGATCTGTAGGGGTCAAGTGCTGACCCGGGATTTGGCAGACTCTGTGTTTTGGTTTTCTCCCTCCCGTGACCTTGGCAAGCACTTGTCCTCTTAAATCTTTGTGTCCTAATGCTGTTTCCGCACTTTGGACTAAAAGATGCTGATTGAATTCTGGTCCTAGAGTTACAGTCATGGTAACGATACAGTGAGCTGGAGAAATTGCTCCAGATTCCAGGTTTGGGGAGCTGTAGGTTAGGTGCCTTGGCAATGACATGGGAGGCATCTCACTAAGGACTATAGTGTGTAAAATAAGAGCTTAGTCTGTTAGGCAGCTAGGCAGCCTCTTCCCCCTTCCAGAGTTACTGCATGAAGGAGTGGGGCTGTTTTTCCCTCAACACACCCATCTGATTCCTCGTCGGCATGCTGACACTTTGTGACATCTCTTCTCCTTCATTGCTGTTTTCAGTCATGTCCCCAGATTTGACCTGCTTACACCTGGGCCTTCTTGCAGAGATCCTATCACATCACCTGTGGACAGCAGGGCTAGAAGCAGCTCCCATTTGGCCTTGTTCTGACTCAAGAGAAGGGCAGAGGAGGCAATGTGATTTGTACTGGGTGTCAAGATGGGGCCCACATGGGCTGTTTTCTTCCTGGGATCCACACCTCTCACCGAGAGTACACGGGCCTGTAGACTTTGAGGTTTTCTTTGGAAAACATTAGCAGAGCTGACTTTATGACTGTGTGTTTGCAGGGGTGAATATACACTGACCTTCATACTCACTCGTCCTCTCCCCCTCCCTTCTTCTTCTTTTCTTTTTTTAATTGAATGAAAGATTATTTAAATTCTATAGTGCTTTACAATTTTCAAAAGTTTCACACACATGATTTCATATAATCCCATAATAACCCTTTCCCCCCTACCCTTCTACTGCCCCTCCCCCCTTCCCTCTCCCCACTGGAAACCACTAGTTTGTTCTCTGTATCTGTGAGTCTGCTTCTTTTTTGTTTTATTTTTTAGATTCCACATATATGTGATATCATGGAGTATTTGTCTTTCTCTGTCTGACTTATTTCACTTAGCATAATGCCCTCCAAGTCCATCCATGTTGCTGCAAATGGCAAAATTTCATTCTTTTTTATGGCTGAGTAGTATTCCATTTATTTATATATATATATATATATATATATATATATATATATATATATATATATATATGGATACCACATCTTCTTTATCCCTTCATCTGTTGATGGACACTTAGGTTGCTTCATACCTTGGCTATTGTAAGTAATGCTGCTATGAACATTGTCCCCCTCCCTTCTGATGCACAGAGGAGCTGTCTTGTCGTCTGAGACCAGTTCTCCAGCTCTGCCCTGTAGTCCATCCCTTCCCACCTTCTCAGGATTCTGATACTGTCCACTTTTCTTTCTCTCCACTGTGCCTCCTCTGTCTTTATCTCTGCTGAATCCTTTCTATCCATTTCTCAACATTCTCAAGTCTCTTCCATCTTGAATCACTGCCTACCTATCCCTCCTCTTTCACAGCCGTAAGAACAGTCTATACACCCTGTCTCTATTTCACGACCTCTCCTCTCACACCCCTTTGGCTTCTTCCCCAATTCACCCTCCATCAAAACTGCTCTAAGCAAGCGCAAAGCCCCTAACCCTAATGCACATCTTTCATTCCCCATCTTATTTCATCTCTCAGCACTTTAATACAATTAACTAATCCTGGCTTCTTGAAATATGTTGTTCCCTTGGCTACCATGATGTCAAACCCTTGGTTTTCCTCCTATCTCTGACTATTCCTTTACATTCTCTCTTTTTTAGTTCTTTCCTCTCTACTCAATTTTTAAATGTGGGATTTCCTCAAGTCTCCATCCTTGGTTCTCTTTATTTCTCTTATATTCTCTCCATATGCACTTTTCATGGCTTCACTTATTGTGTCTATGGGGACTCTCAAATTCATAACTTCAATTCTTTAGCTGGAGACCTTTGAGCTCCAGATTTGTACATTCACCTTCTTTCTCATCTTCTCTACTTGGTATCTCACAGCATGTCCCAAATTGAACTAATAATATCACCCCCTTTCCAAACTTGGTCCTCTGATAGTGTTTCCTAATTTACCACTTAGGTTGCATTTTGGTACTTTCTTCTTTATTACCTGCCCCCTGCAACTCCCCCTCATCTTATCACTTTTACCTCCTAAATCTCTCTTGAATTTATCTGTTTTTCCACTGATATCACCCATATCAAATACTGATCATTTTTCACCTGTTTCGCTGTAGTTGCTTCATTACTGGCCTTTTCATATTGACTTGTGTCCCTTAGAGTTCATTTTCCACATAGTGAGCTTTTAAAAACACATGTCCAATCACGCCACCCCTACTCTGCTCTGATCTCTTTCACTGTCTTTAACGTATATTAAGACCACATCCCTCTTGTAAGGCCCTGTGTGGGCTCACCTGTGCCTGTGTGGCCTTACCTCTCTGCCCACCTGGTCTTCACTCTGCACTTGGGCCACACTGGCCTTGACAAGATATGACTCCTGCCTCAGGGCATCTGTATGTGCTCTTTTCTGTCTCTCAAATGCCCTTTCTTCTCCCCTAGTTCATTCCTATCTGTCCTTCTGAGCTCAGCTCAGATGTTATTTCCTTCAGGAAGACTTTCTGAAACCCCAGACTAGGCCATGACTATGCTCCATCCACTTGCACCAGCACTGCCATGATCACTTCCACTCTCAAATTGATTCGTGGTAATGACTGAAACATCGTTGGACATCAGATGTCTGTCTCCCTGCTAGACCATAGGCTCTGGAGGGCAGAGACTGTGCCTGCCATCTTCACAGCTGTACGCCCAGACCTGGCACAATGCCTGGCACATAGTTGGCACCAGGATTGTTTACTTTTATGAATAAATGACAGCTGAGCCAGGGACGAGGGGGTTAAGATGAATTTGCTGGGAGCTATTTGCAGACAATGCGGTCCTCTCAAACTGTCAAGTTAGAGTAGTTAATAATAGTTTAATTTTTCTTTTTTTACTTTATTTATTTAGTTTTGTCTGTGTTGGGTCTTCGTTGCGCGCGGGCTTTCTGTAGTTGTGGCGAGCAGGGGCTACTCTTCGTTGCGGTGCGCAGGCTCCTCAGCGCGGTGGCTTCTCTTGTTGCGGAGCACGGGCTCTAGGCTCGCGGACTTAAGTAGTTGTGGCTCGCAGGCTCTAGAGCGCAGGCTCAGTAGTTGTGGCGCACGGGCTTAGTTGCTCCATGGCATGTGGGATCTTCCCGGACCAGGGATCGAACCCGTGTTCCCTGCATTGGCAGGCGGATTCTTAACCACTGTGCCACCAGGGAAGCCCCGAGTTTAATTTTTATAACAAGCACATAGTTAAATTATCCGGTTCAAAATTTTAGTTTTAAATATGAGAATTCCCAGAGAGTGAATTCACTTGCCCAAGGTCATAGAATGAGATAGTAGCAGAATTCTCACTCTTCCTGCCTGACTTCCAGGTTGGCACCAGCTCTCCTTCAGTACCACCCCCTTCCTGGCTCTCTTGCCTCTACGTTCCCCAGAGCAAGCAGGGCTCTGGAGTCAGGAAGGCTTATTGTTTTCTCCTTGACGTGAGGGTGTAGCAGGTAGGAGCAGCCAACCCCACGAAGCATATAAGGAGCCATTTCACCCCCTTCCTCCCCGTGTTAGAAATGAATGATGGGCTGCAAAGGTATCTGAGCCAATGCCAGCCTTACCCATTGAGATGTGAGCCCTGAAAGGAGGAACACAAGGCACGTGTGTGTTGAAGTAACTTGATTTTCCAGTTTCAGAATTTGGGGTGTGGAAGCCTGACATTGGATCTAAAGCCTACGGGAGCCTGGTTTGCATCTATTACTTATGGACTCACGGTGCGCCCACCTGGAAACCCTACCTGTGCGGTCTGATGGTGCTGCCTTAGTTAAGGGCTGCAGGGAAGCCCTTCTTCAGTAAAGTGGCCCTTCCTCCATCACATTTACCCGACCTCATCATTCTAGTCATTGAGAATTACATCCTGAAAGATCCAGAAATGGAAAGTTCCAAGCTGGGAGTGGCCATGGAAGAAACAGGATACTTAGCATATGAACCTTAGCATGCTGGCACCTCACATTTCCAGTCTCACCTCACTCATGTTCAGGTTTTTTTAGTTTAACCTACATTTATTGAATCTCCATTACTGTCCTGGTTACTGAGGAAACAAAGATGAATAAGTTACATCTCTGCCCATGGAAGGCTTACAGCTTGGTGACAGATGGACCATTCATTTATTCATTCATTCATTTATTAAATATTTGGTAGGCATCTATTATGCACTAGGTATTGTGCTGGGCTTATTCATTCATTCCTTCAACAATATTGGAGTTCCTCCTGTATATCAAGACTTCTTCTAGGTGCTTAGAATATTGTACAAACAAAGATCTCTGCCCTTGTGGAATTTGCTTTCTAGTGGGTGAGACTAATAATATGGAATGTACATAATAAGTAAATTAAATAGTGTTTAGAAGTATTAAATACTATGAAAAGTAAAAAAACAATGGGAAGGGGTGAAGGGGGTGCAGGAGGGGTGGTTTGCAATTTATATAGGGTGGTTATGAAGGACCTAATTTACAAAGTGTTGTAAGAGCAGAGACTTGAAGGAGGTGAGGAAGTTAGACATATGGATAGCCTGGGGAGAGGAATTTCACACAGAGGGAATTCACCTAAGGTGGAGGCATGTCTGGCATGTTTGGGGAACAGCAAAAAGGCCCATATGTCTGGCGTGGAATGAGCTGAGGTTAGAGAAGCAATGGGTGCCAGATCATGTAGGGCCTTGTAGGCCATTGTGAAGATTTGGCTTTTTCTTTTCGTGAAAAAAAGGATCCACTGGAGGGTTTTGAGTAGAGGAGTGTTATGATCTGACTTATATTTGAAAGGGATCACAAAGTCTGCTGTGATGAGAATAGACTTTCAGGAGCAAGGGTGAAGGCAGAGAAACAGGCCACTGCAGACTAGGTGAGAGATGGTGGTGGTTTGAAGTATTGCAGTGGCAGAGGAGGGGTTGGGAAGAGGTTGGATTCTGGATAATTTACAAAGGTAGAGCCCAAAGGATTTCCTGATGGATAACATATAGGGTGGGAAAGAAAAAGAGGAGTAGAAAATGATTCCAAGCTTTTTAACCAGAGTGACTGGAAATGTGATATTGCCATTGAGATGGAGAAGACTGGATGAATCAACTTTTAGGGGGAGATAAGGAGTTTGGTTTTAGATCGTTTGGATGTGTTAAGTGGAGAGTTAGATCGGGGCTGAAGATATAAATACGGGAATCATCTAAGTATATAGGTGATATTACTTACATGACCATAACTGAGATCACAGAGGAGCGAATATGGGTAGAGCAGAAAGGCAGAGCGAGGACCTGAGTGAGCGCTGGACACTGCAACGGTAAGAGGTTGGGGGGAGGGAGGAGTCAGCAAAGAAGAAGTGACCGGTGAGGCAGGAAGAAAACCAAGTGAGTGTGGTGATCCTGAAGCCAAGCGAGGGAAGTGCACCAAGTAGGTGGGGAGAGACCGGTTGGTTCCAATACTGCCGAGGAATCAAGAAAGATGAGGAGTGAGAATTTATCACTGGATTTGGCAATGTGGATGTCAGTGGGGATCTTGACAAGAGCAGTTTCGGTGTAGTAATGGAGGTTAAAACTTTATTTGAGTGGATTTAACAGAAAATGAAAGAAGGAATTTATTGCAAGTTCGCTGCAGAGGGAAATAGTAATGGGGTGGTAGCTGGTAAGGGAAGTGGAATCAGGAGGAGGGTTTTTATTTTTTTTAATAAATGTTTTATTTATTTATTTATTTATTTATTTTTGGCTGTGTTGGGTCTTCGGTTCGTGCGAGGGCTTTCTCCAGTTGCGGCAAGCGGGGGCCACTCTTCATCGCGGTGCGCGGGCCTTTCTCTATCGCGGCCCCTCCCGTTGCGGGGCACAGGCTCCAGACGCGCAGGCTCAGCAATTGTGGCTCACGGGCCCAGCTGCTCCGTGGCATGTGGGATCTTCCCAGACCAGGGCTCGAACCCGTGTCCCCTGCATTAGCAGGCAGATTCTCAACCACTGCGCCACCAGGGAAGCCGGGTTTTTATTTTTTATTGTACTAAAACCTACATAAAATTTACCATGTTAACCATTTTTAAGAGTACAGTTTAGTATATTCACATGCAACTATCACCACCATCCATCTCCAGAACTTCTTCATCTTCCCAAATTGAAACTCTATTGTTATTTATTTATTTATTTTTAATATGAGAGAAGTAACAGCATGTTTATTTGCTGGTGGGAACAATCTGGGTGAGGGGGGAAATTAATGATGTAGGAGGGTGAGGGAAGATTGTTGGAATGATTTTCTAGAGTAGGGGAGGGGTGAGGTCTGGTTCACAAGCAGAGGGATTGGCTCCGGGACCACGGATAATTCATCTTTAGTAACAGGAGGAAAGGCAAAGTTATGTGGATGGATGCTGGTAGGTGCATAAATGTGGTGGGAGTCTGTGGAAATCCTCTTCTGATTGTTTGTCTTCTCAGTGAAGTAAAAAACAAAGTCATCAGCTGAGAGTATGGGGGTGGAGTGTGAGAGGTTTAAGAAGAAAGAAGGTGTGAAATAGTCATCAAGGAGAGTAGGTGAGTGAATAGAATAAACTAGGGAGATGCAGTATTTTCAGGCATCTTTAAGGGCCCATCTTTGGTTCGTGGTCATGAATTAAAGTGAGACCAGTCTACGTGGCTGTGTGCTTTTCTCCAGCTGCATTCAGTTGCACAGGTGCAAGTACCAGGTTGTATTTAAACTAAAAGTTAAGATAGAACTAGTATACATATGTAAATGAATGACAGACATGTGCCCTTCCCTCAAAGAGCTTGCAGTCCAGGCCAGGAGATAAGCAAGTCAAAGGCACTGACAGCACAAAGTGATAAATGCTCTAAGTAGAAAAGTACAGGGAAAGGGGTTGGCACAAATGGAAGACACCTAAACCCAGCCTTGGGAGTTGAGCTTCTTCCTGGAGGAAAGAGATTTGAGTTGGGACTTTGAAGAACAAATGGAAGTGAACTAGGTAAAGAGAGAGGGAAGAAGTATTCCAGAAAGTGGGAACAGTATGTGTAAAGGGATAAAGGTGAGACTGGGACAAGTTGGAGCAGTTGAAAGAAGATCAGTAACCCCAGGTGCCATGTGCAGTGATGAAAGATGAGTTTGGGAAGGTGGGTTGAGTTGAATCATCATGTAGGGCCTTGAGGGCTATGTTAAGAAGTTTGAATCCATCCCATGAGCAATGGGAGAGGTGGAGACGGACTGGGCGATAGAAGAGGGTGTTGGGGAATGCCTAACGGATGAGTGACATTTGAGTTGGGTCCTTGTATAAGCTATCTATGGCTGCATAACAAATTACCCCAAAACTTAGTGACTTAAAACAACAAACTTCTATTTTCTCACAACAAACTTTCTATTTTTGTGGGTTAGGAATCCAGGTGGGACTTGATGGAGTCCTTAGGCCTAGGGACTTTCACAAGGTTACAACTAAGTGTCAGCCAGGGCTGCAGTCATCTCAAGACTCAGTAGGGGGTTTTCGAGCTCACTCACATGGTCACTGGTAGGCTTCAGGTCCTCACTGGCTGTTGGCCAGAGACATCCATTCCTTGCCACTTGGATATCACCATAGGGTTGTTCATGATATGGCAGCTGACTCACCCTCAAGCAAGCAAGGGAGAGAGTGAGAGAGAGCAGGCAAGATTGAAGACACAGTCTTTTTTATAACTCAACCACAGAAGTGACATCTCATCTCTTTTGCTATATTATATTTATCAGAAGTGGGTCTCTAGTTCCAGCCCACACTCAAGGGGAAGATATTGCTTAGGAGCAGGGACTTTAGGAGGCAGGATCATTGGGGGCCAACTCAGATGCTGCTTCCCACAGTCCTAAAGGAGACTAAGGAGTTTGCCAGAGAAAAATGAGGAACAACTAGAAGAAGATGGCACAGAAGAACTTTAAGGAAGAGAGAATAACATGGGCAATGATAGGGAGGCATGCAATGCACTATGTGTCCAAAGTGGTAGAAGATACTGCTGCTAAGATAGACTGTGGCCCATTGGAAAGGGTCTTGTGTGCTATGCTGAGAAGTTTGGTCTTTGCTCTTTGTCCCAAGAGAAAATCCCTTGAAGTCTTTTGTATAGGAAAGTGACCTGATTAGTTTTTGGTCTCTTTTTTTTTAAGATTTTTTTTTTTTGATGTGGACCATTTTTAAAGTCTTTTTTTTTTCTTAATTAATTTATTTTTTATTTATTTATTTTTGGCTGCATTGGGTCTTCATTGCTGCACGCGGGCTTTCTCTAATTGCGGTGCATGGGCTTCTCATTGCTGTGGCTTCTCTTGTTGTGGAACACGGGCTCTAGGCGTGTGGGCTTCAGTAGTTGTGGCACGCAGGCTCAGTAGTTGTGGCTCGCGGGCTCTAGAGTGCAGCCTCAGTAGTTGTGGCCCGCAGGCTTAGTTGCTTTGCAGTATGTGGGATCTTTCCGGACCTGGGCTCGAACCCGTGTCCCCTGCATTGGCAGGCGGATTCTTAATCACTGCGCCACCAAGGAAGTTCCCAGAGCATCTTTTAAGTGCCTCCTGTGCATAGAATCCCATTCAGAGTGTTATGGGGAATACAGAGGACAAAACCCTACTCTTGAAGAGCCTTCAGCCTAGTTCTAGGAAAGAAGAGATCTGATTTAGATTTGGGACACTTGCTCTCTGAGGCAGGGCAGGCAAGAGACTCCATGTGCCCCAATTCTGCAGTAGCAGCAACACTCTAAGATGCTGCTGATTTTTCCATGTGTCTTTGACTAGTGGTGGATCCTCACGGTGTGGTTGGGCCACTGAGCTTCCACTTGTGTTGGTGAGGCAAAGGCTTTCGTCCTCCCCTTACCACATTCCAGACTGGCCTCCCCGGATTTCTGAGTCAGTCAGTTTCACCCCAAGATGGTTCTGGGCTCCAACCTGCCATTTGGCTCGTGCAGGTTGCTTGTGCCTGAGAGGGCAGAGAGACATGGTGGCATTAATCCATAGGGCAGTGAACCATGAAGCCCAGGGAGGTTTGTGGTGCCATCTTGGTAGTATCTTCTGGAGGGTGAGTGCTAATTTGCTCCTAAGTGCCAGAAATAATGGCTCCTGAATAGGTACCAGTGTTATGTAATTGTTTGGCATACGTTATCTCATTCAGTCCTCACAACAAGCCTAGGAAGGTGGTACTATTTCATATGGGGAAGTAAGACTCAGAGAGGTTAAGTAACATGCTCAAGGCCACACAGTTAGTTAGAAGTAGAGGCAGGCCTGTCTGACTTTAGAGCCCATATTCTAACCATGTTACCACCCGTCCCCTGTCTTTATGCTTTTATTTATTTGAGCCCATCACTCTTGTCTTTAATCATATTCATTTATCAGAAGATTATTTTCCCTCCACTACTGGGGTAAATAGGCTATTTTTCCTTCTAGATTTTAAGTTGGCATTTAAGTGCTGACCCACATGGGATTCATTGCGGTATATACACATTTCATTTGGTTAGTTGTGCTCTTTTGGTCACAAGCCAAAGTTAGATTCTCCTAAGCTAGCTCAGGTAAAGATGTACGTACTCTAGGGAAACTTGGAGTGGTGAGAAGTTTGGGATCTCAAAGCAATCCATGAATAGGGCCTAACCAGGGCTGGACCTTAGAGAGACTAGATCAGACTCAAATGGCTTGGTTTCCAGCATATAATAGGTGCTCAATAAATATTTGTTGAATAGATGAAGCCAACAGTTGTGTAGTAAATTATCAAGTGAAGGGGGCCAGCGGCAACCCCAGTGGGAACAGAGCCCTTTTGTTTTGGCTAAAATCAAGCTACTTGAAGGGTTTGGCAGTAGCAACACTAAAGATTCACACCTGTTATGGGACCGCTCTGATTTTCCCACACGTCTTCTGCACAGATACTGCGCTTGCCCTCAGTGGCTGCAGCCAAGTGGGATACACGGATGACAGTCTACCCGTTGTGTACACATTCCTGTGTGAGAACAGGGGGCACACCTGTTCTCATGTGAAATGCCAGTAGAGAGTAATGCTTCCTCTGACAGGGCTGGTGTCTGTGGTCCTACAGCACTGGACTCCCTGGTGGCTGAGATGCTGTGAAGGAAGAGAGAGAATGGAAGGTCTGGGATCAGGGGTTGACTCTGTTATAGCTGTGTGACTTGGGCTTGATCCTTAGATCCTCTGGGGCTTGGTTGCCTGATCTGTAAAGGGAGGGGGAGTGGGCCAACGTTTTTTCCAGCTCTTTTTTTTTGTTGTTAATTTTTATTGGAGTATAGTTGATTTACAATGTTGTGTTAGTTTCAGGTGTACAGCAAAGTGAATCAGTTGTACAGATACATATATCCACTCTTTTTTAAGACTCTTTCCCATATAGGCCTTTACAGAGTATTGAGTGGAGTTCCCTGTGCTATACAGTAGGTCCTTGTTAGTTATCTATTTTATGTATAGTAGTGTGTATATGTCAATCCCAATCTCCCAATTTATCCCTCCCCCCCTTTACCCCCTGGTAACCATAAGTTTGTTTTCCGCATCTGTGATCTTTCCAGCTCTTGAGTCCTGGGAGTTGTAAGTTGGACCCAAGGGCACAGGAAACACTGGCATGACATCTCTGTCCCCTTGAAACTCGTGGAGAAGTCCAAGCAGGTGGCCCCTTTGATAGAGGAGAGAGTTTCCTGAGAGTGGAAAGAATCTGTCTCAGGGTTTGGTTGGGGCTCTTTCCTTTTCTCCTAAAGATACTTAGAAGGCAGCTAAGTCTGGCATGGTTCCCCAGGAATCTTGAGGTGCCAGAAGTGAAAATGCAGTGGAAAGACATGAAAACAGGCCTCCTGCCCCTCATTCTGGCCGTCAGGATACCACTCCCTCTCCCCCCATTGGCCCATCTCCCATATTTGAACTCTTGATCTTAAGCTGTGTTCTGTGTGTGTCTGTTATGGCTCTTGTGTGAAATGAACAATTTATTTTTCTCCAGTTGGAAGAGGAAGGTTGCTTAATAGGAGTAATAAAGTCCTTGGTGTGCTTACACCCCAGGGCCCGTTAACTGCCAAGTCAGATCCTATTTGAAACAGAAGGCACTACAGCTCGCACAGGATGTGAAGCAGTTTGGAGGTTCCCAATGTACTTTTGAGCCACCTGAGCTCTTTCAAAGTCCAGTGTGGGGGAATACATTTGTGGCTCCCTTCTCCTAGAGCAGGGCTTCTAACAGTAGCCCTCTCGGCATTTTGAGCAAAGCAATGCTTTGTTGCAGGGGTGCTGTCCTGTGCAATGTAAGATGTTTAGCAGCAGTAACAC
This sequence comes from Balaenoptera acutorostrata, assembly GCF_949987535.1. Classification (NCBI taxonomy): domain Eukaryota; kingdom Metazoa; phylum Chordata; class Mammalia; order Artiodactyla; family Balaenopteridae; genus Balaenoptera; species Balaenoptera acutorostrata. The sequence goes on along the minus strand of NC_080065.1, from coordinate 125,306,171 downwards.
CCCTTCCCCCAGTTACAACAGACGAAAATGTCTCTAGACATGCCAGCTGTCCCCTAGGGGGCAAAATCGTCCCAGTTAAGAACACTGTCCTCGAACTACCACTGCACACATGCTGGCAGCTTGTGAGATGCGCGAGGCTTTTGAGAACCAGGGTCTTTGTTTTTGGTTTCACTTCTGACTCACTGAAGAACCCAGGGCACGTTAATGAGGCTCTCTATAACTCTGTTTATTCACCTGCAAGATGGGGCGGGGGGAGTGTATTTTCCTTATTAAAATAGTAATATATGTTTGTTGGAGAAAATTTAGAAGCAACAGAAAAGTATAAAGAAGAAAATTTAAAGCTTTGTCAGCATCTCAACCACCCAGAGATAACTACTATAAGGCATATTTTTTTCCCCTGCATTTTAAATTTGCATATCTCTCCTCTCCCACACTAAATCAGGATCATATATATAGCAAACCGTTCTTGAAATATGTGATGTTAATGGACACATAGAAGGCCATCTTATGAATGTCCTATATTTTATTTGATCAACTTTGGGTTGTATAATGTTTATGGCAGCCAATTTCTTACTACTAGAGTTTATACTGGGATGGCAAACCTTGGGCATTCATCTTTGGGTGCAACTTTGATTTCCTTAAGATAATTCCTAGAAGTAGAATTGCTGGGTCAAAGGGTGGGAACATTTTTAAGGCTTTTGATACATATTATCAAGTTACCTTCCAGAATGGTTGTGCCATTTCGTAACAGCAGTGTATGACACAGGCAAATTGGGGCAGTGTCGGCCCTGCCGTGCTACTGGGGTGACTGCGTCTGCGGGAACACCAGCTTCTATTCCCTGACCACCTTTCTCTGGACAGTGGAATTTAGGGTGGAGGTCTCTGGTGAGCTGCTAACTGGTGCTTGTTAATGGCAATTTCAGATCTGTCATCAGTCCTTTGATGTTCACAGGAGGAATTCTTATACATGGAAAGAGAGGTATTTAAAACTTTGGGGGGGACTTCCCTGGTGGTCCAGTGGCTAAGACTCCGCGCTCCCAATGCAGGGGGCCTGGGTTCGATCCCTGGTCAGGGAACTAGATCCCACATGCTGCAACTAAGAGTTCACATGCCGCAACTAAGACCCGGCACAGCCAAATAAATACATAAATAAAAATATTTAAAACTTTGGGGATCTTTCCTTTCAAATCCTCGTGTTTGACCCTAGGGAGCTCAAGGTCTAATAGATATTTTTTGGGGAGACCCACGCAATGGTACATTTCCTAGAGGATAGCAGGTTCATCTTACTTTACAGGTAGAATTGAGGGAAAGATGCCTGGAGTTGTGGGGTAATGTTTAATCTAGAGACATAATCTTTCTTTTTAAATTTTGAACTAATTTTAGACTCAGAAAATTTGCAAAAATAGGACAGAGTTTCTGCACCCCCCTCACCCAACTTCCTCTAATATTAACATCTTACATAACCATAGTAAGATTATCAAAACTGGGAAATTAACATTGGCGCAATACTATTAACTAAACTATAGACCTTATAGGAATTTCAGCAGTTTTCCACTCATGTCCCTTTTCTGATCCACCAGCTTACCTAGGATCCCACATTGCATTTAGTTGTTATTCCTCTTTCATTCCCTCTATAATCTGTAACAGTTTTTTAGTCTTTCCTTGTCTTTCATGATTTTGACACTTTTGAAGAGTGTTGCTCAGTTGTTTTGAAAAATGAACCTCAGTTTGGATTTGTCTAATGTTTTCTCATTATTGAAGTGAGGTTATGCCTTTTTGACAAAATTGCCACAGTAATGAGGTTGTCTCCTTCTCGGTGCGTCTTACTGATGATAACCTCGGTCACTTGGGTAGGTAGTGTCTGCCGAATTGCTCCATTGTAAAGTTACTATCCCTCCCTTTATAATTAACAAATATCTTGGAAGACATACTTTGAAACTGTGTAAATCATTTTTCTCTTCTGAATTTTGACCACTAGTTCTAGCATCCATCGGTGGATTCTGTTTGCAACAATTGTTTGCAGTGTTTGCCTGATGATGTCTATTTCTTCTGTGCCTTCTGTATTTACTAATTGTAGAATACTATATTGTGTCTACTGTAAGGTAGAGCTAGAGACATAATCTTGATAAAATATATTATTCCTTAATCAAGTCTTTATTTGAGAGCAGTAGCTCTTTCCAAATATGATATATTTATCTCCTTAGACCTCTATTAGTTTCCTATTTGTGCCCACAGAAAACTTGCAAATATAGTACAGGTTTCCATACACCCCCCCACCCAACTTCCCCTAATATTAACATGTTATATGTTATTAACATTAATATGTTATCAAAAGTAGGAAATTACCTAGCTTATTTGAAGGCTATTAAAACAATTAGGTGGACTTCCCTGGTGGCGCAGTGGTTAAGAATGTTCCTGCCAATGCAGGGCACATGGGTTCGAGCCCTGGTCCAGGAAGATCCCACATGCTGCAGAGTAACTAAGCCCGTGTGCCGCAACTACTGAGCCTGCGCTCTAGAGCCCATGAGCCACAACTACTGGCCTGCGTGCCACAACTACTGAAGCCCGTGCATCTAGAGCCCGTGCTCCGCAACAAGAGAAGCCACCGCAGTGAGAAGTCTGCGCACCACAGCGAAGAGTAGCCCCCGCTCGCCGCAACTAGAGATAGGTCTTCCTGGCTGCGCGCGGGCTAACACAGCCATAAATAAATAAATAAATAAAATAAATTTATTAAAAGAAAACTAGGCAAGAGATAATGGTGGCTTGGGTCACCTGGATAATTGGGGAAGTGATGAGAAGTGGTTGGGTTCTGGATATATTTTGAAGGTAGCATGCACAGGATTTGTGAAAGGATTGGATGTGGAGTGAGAGAGGAGAGGAGGAGTGCAGGATGGCTCCAAGATTTTTGACCCAAACAACGGGCCTTGCCATTTTTTGAGTTGAGGATAATTACAAGAGATATCCAGGCAGTTTTGTCCATTAACTGACAAACTCCTCTTTTCTCATCACCTTCCCAATTATCCACTTGATCCAAGCCACCACTATCTCTTGCCTAGTTGTTTTAATAACCTTCAAATTGGTCTCTCTGCTTCCACTCTTAGCCCTCTTCAGTCTATTCTGAACACAGCAGTCAGATTAACCAAAAAATGAAAAATAAGTCAGCTCATGTGGTTCTTCTGCACAAAGCCTCATGTGGCTTTCTTCCTCACCCAGAATAACATGACTAAAGGCCCACTTGTATGTTCTGCTCTGTTACCTCTCTGACTTCAGCTCCTACCTTCTCCCCTCATTTCTCCCATTTTACCCTACATGGCCCTCCTTGCCATTTTCTGAACCTGCCAGATGTGTTCCTGCCTCCGGACCTTTGTACGTGTTGTTTGTTCTCTTTGGAATATGCTTCACCTGGAACTCTGCATGGCTTGTTCGCTTGCTGCCTTTACCTCTTCAAATGTTCCCTCCTCAGCGTGACATCAGTGAGGACTTCCCGGGCCATCCTATCTAAAATCGCAATTCCCATTACTTCTTACCCCTCTTGCTGTTTTATTTTTCACCTTAGCTCTTACTATTATCTAACAATACTATATATTTGACTGATTTATCTTCTCTAAAATTGATTAATTAATTAATTAATTAATTTTGGCTGCTCTGGGTCTTCAGTTGCAGCACGTGGGCTCTTAGTTCCAGCATGCAAACTCTTAGTTGCAGCATGCGTGCGGGATCTAGTTCCCCGACCAGGGATTAAACCCTGGCCCCCTGCATTGGGAGTGCAGAGTCCTACCCACTGGACCACCAGGGAAGTCCCTGACTGATTTATCTTATACATGTTGTCTGTCTTCTTCCACTAGAATTATGGACTCCAAGAGGACAAGGATTTTTGTCTTTTTTTGTTCTGTCACATCTCTTGTATTTAAGATAGTGCCTGGCAAATAGCAGGTGCTCAATAAATATTTGTGAAATGAATGAATATGTGCTTTTATAATTGGGTTGTATATTTATCAATTGCTTGATGAGGTATACAAGGCCTGCTTAGGCCTGTATCTTCAAGTTGCTTATAATTTGGTTGGGATAACAAGATACCCATGTGAGAAGATAACTAATGGTATCATCACCATAAACTGCAAGTGTATATTAAATTCTGTAAAGTAGAGAAAATTCTGCACAGTGGCAGGTATTAGGGACAAATGAATATGAAATCACAGTTTCTTCTTTCAAGCTCTTCTAGGCTAATTGTGATGATGCAAAGGAAAACAAGCTCTACCCGACTGGATGAGCAAGTGCCATATAATTGGTATGGATGCTGACAGGAAATCAGGAGGGAGTGGTTCATCAGAGGAGCTGGGAGCAGCAGGGTTCATGTAAAAGGTCTCACCCTAACACCTGGGGCCTGGAAAATCCAGGGAACTCTGAGAGGTCTGATGGGGCTAGAACATGGGATGTGAGGGTAGGGAAGAGACAAAAGATAAGGCTAGCAAAGTAGGTCACAGAGAGCTGGTGAAGGGCCTTGGGTCCTATGTTGAAGAGTTTGGACTTCATTCTGTAGGTGGTGAGGCGCCCCCGAAAAGCTTTTGAAGAGAGGATTGAAGTGATCACATGTGATGTTGGATCAGGTCCAATGATAGATTAGAAAGGATTGAAGTTACAGAGAGCAGTTCAGAAGTTCCTACAGCAATTGAGGAGAAAGATGACAAAGGCCTGAAGTACAACAGGAGCTGTAAAAAGGAACGAAGGTGATGGACTAGAGAGAGTGTGAAGGGAGAGTCAGTACATGGAGTGAATTATTCCTCTGGGGGTAGGAGAGAAGGATTTAGTGAAGATAATGCGGAGGTTTGGGCTGGTTCATAGCATGTGGAAAGAAGCGTGAGGCTGGAAGTAGGGGTGGCAGGAGTGGGGAGGGTGGAGGTGATGGTAGAGATAGGCGGTCCGTGCTATCACCCTGGTAGATGTGCCTTCGACCTCACTGAGTTCCCTGAGGTCTGGCTATAGAATATGAATGGGCGCTGGGCCAGGAAGGACTGAGCCTGTCCCCAGGGCTGACTCCTGGAGCTCCAGGTCAGAGCTGCTCTTCTGCCCACTACCTCCAGCGTCGGGAGCAGTGCAGACCAAGCCAATCCTGGCAGCAGGGAGGAGGAGATGTGGTGCCTGGGGAGCATCTCCGAGGGCCCGGAAGGAGGCTTGCAGTGCCTGGGAGCCGAGTTCAGCTCAGCTCTATTTTGGGTGACAACATTTACAATGTTCCTTCACCCAGAATCATTCCGCCTGCCTGCCCGCCTTCGGTGTTTCCAGCTGATGGGTTCTCACGCCTACTTAACAACTGGCTTGGTTCAGGGGCTCCGTAGCTCACTGACTGGTGCCTTTCAGTCCCCTCACTGTTTGGCAGGGTGGCCAGGAGGCTAGGCTATCTGCCCCTAAGGCTCTTCAGCAGGGGACGTTGAAAGGGTGGCGCAGAAGCTGGAAGCAAAGAGGGGTGGTGACGGGAAATGTCAGAGTTCAGGCACAGAGGTGTGTAGGCAATTGACTTGTGTTTCTGTGCTTCACTTCCTCTGAAAGACCAAGTTACTGAGGGAGAAAATGCTTGCTAATGATAATATTTTGTGTTTCCACTTCTTGTCTAAGAACCTCCCGACACAAGACCTGCCATTGTCCCAGCTAAATCTGTGGGCATTTATATAGGTCATGTTCAGGGCTCTGCAGATATCATGTGGAAAGAACAAGTGTCATTCTTTTATAATTAAAAACTTAAGAGTATTATACATTCATTGTAGAAAATACACAAGAGTATAATGAAAAGAATAAAAATGACCCATAATCCCATTACTCAGAGGGAACTCTGGCTAACACTTTGATATTGCTTTTTTCCTACATTTGTGTACGTGTGTATTTTCCTGGGTGTGTGTAGGCTTGTGTGTGGCGCACACGCATGTCATCTTTGCCCAGGCTCCCTCCCTCCGGGTGGGTTTAGAGCAGCGCTACACACACCCTCCGCTCCCAAGTGTTCTCGCTCAGTGTATTTCCCATGTAGTCTGGGTGGTTTCCCTCCTACGACTCTCCTCATTTTTAAAACATGAAATCGTGCTCCTTTAAAAGACTGTTGGTTCTTTCAGGATGGGGTGATGTTTGGAGGAGCTCAGCATGGGACGGTGTGCAGTGGGGACGATGAAATTGCGGTGGTATAATAATTTTGCCCAGAGAGCCACAGAGCACCAGGAGAGAACTTTCAGTCCCTTCCCTCTTTCCATGAGCCTTGCTGGATGGGGCAGTGACAAGCTAGATTTGCCCTCCAGCTGAGTAACCAGCCCTGGTGGGTGCACAGAGAGCCATGAGCGTTACCAAGGAAGCTTTTCAGAGTAACGTGGCATCTCTTGAAAAAAGATGCCAAGGTGCCATCGACCTCTCTAACCAGCTTGTAAACTCCAGATTCTCTACTGATGTTTTTGGTTTGGGTTCACTTGAAAACGGAACCTGACATGAGGACGCGGGGACGGTGTATTTGAGAGGAAATCCCAGGAAGCGGGAATGAGGGAGCAGCACGAGTGGGAATGAGGCAGGGAGGAGGGGAAGCCAATATGAGGGGGTGGCATTAAGGTTCCCACTGTGGGCAATGGGGACTCACTTCTACCAGGACTTCCTGAGAATCGCACAGAGTGCTCTGTGGAGGTGTCTGCTGGCAGGTTGTGAGCCTGGAGCATTTATCCACCAGCTCCCATTTCCCACTGGCTGAGCGTGTCAGAAAAAGCCCCATGGGGTTGTGTGCTTGAGGTGTGACCCTGTCGGCAGGAGATGGGTCTGAGCTCATACAGAACAGCCGTGTGGAAATGGAAGGTGGGCCGGGGGATGTGGTGTGGAGCCTCAGAGGTCCTGCCAGGACCCTTCTTGGTGTTGCTGACCGGAGCCGGTTCCTTCCCCTGCCTTAACTCCTTTTCCTATCTTCCCCCATTCCTACAATTCTCTGCTCTTATCCCATATTGCAAGTGACAGTATGTTTCTTTGACTTCTGGTAGATGGTGCTTGTTTGTTTGTTTTCAGCCAACTCCCCAATTCCGAAATCCTTAGCTCATAATTCTGATTTCAGCCTTGTCAGGAGCAAGCATCGGGCCTCTGAGACTTGAGCTTGTCCACCGCAGGTGACTTTGAGTCCTGCACTCCTTGCTGCATCACCAGTAGAGACAGACCTGGAGATGACGGCATGAGAAGAGGAGAAAGGAGAGGCAGGTTGTCTTGAGCTGCAGCCCCCTGGCTGGGCAGGTCTCCGATTCTGATGTGGAGCCGATCCAGTGTGGCTCTGGTGTGGGGCTGGTCTGCCGGGAGGCCCCGGCACAGGCTCACCTGCGCGTGCCTGAGACGGAGCCGTAGCCAGCCCGCCAGGGCTTTCTTGGCTTCTGGTTTGGTGTAAATATATAGGTACCGACCACAATAAAGCCATTTTTGCAGCCCTCTGAGGTTTTTTCAGAACCATATTCTGACCTGTAAGCTCTTTTGTGGGCAGCATTAGGATCGGTCTCTCATTTTTCTAGTGTAGAAACTAGAGGCCCAAAGAGGTTAAGTGATTTATCCAAAGCTGTGTCATTTGTCACTGGTGGCAGAGGGCGCTGAACCCCGGCCTCCGGACTTCTGACCTGAAGTTCCTGACTTTCCACTCCCCATCCCCCCACCCCCACCCCAGCTGCCAACACAGAAACAGTATTTTTTTTTTTCCCTTGTTCTATCTCTAACTTCAGACCTCTAGCCAGATTATAGCTCTATACAGAGAGGGCCCAGGCTTTTTTTCCCCACATACCTCACCACTCTTAGCCCAGGTCTAGGCAGAGCAGGTGTTCAACAAAAGCGTCCTGGTTTCCCTGGAGGGACAATGCTCAGAGCAGCAGAGTGCCCGGAAGGATTAACTTCGGCCCCTCCCCAGGTAGGACCCTGGCCCATTTAGAGGGAGCCCATGTCCCTGTGCGACAGACCTTGGCCTGTGGGCGGCAGGCTTGGAAGTTCTGCCTTCTTGATAAGCAGAATTTATTTACCTGCTCACTTTTCCTGGAAATTTGCTCCATTCTAGGGTCTGTTTCGGGCTGAGGGAGGGTATCCTTCTTTAGGACTACTGAGCCCTTGCTCTGGGGGCTGCTTTCATCTATTTCTGCTCTTTGGCAGATGACGCCTCATATGGCAGAGTAGTTCTGCTGTTTCTGTCCTTCACGAGGGATTAGGCAGTGGTATCTTCCCTTAACCTTTAGGGCGGGTCTGTTTTGTTGACCTTTGCTCTAACCCCTCCTTCACTAAGGAGCATGGGAAGTACACTTTGGAGACAGAGGCAACTCACTGCGTAACCCCTTAGAGCAGTGTTGCCAGGCCATGTGTCCGATGGTCTTTATAAGATCATTCCATTTATTCCTGCCGTTCTTTGAGTTGTCAGAGATTTGAATGTTTAGGGCCAAGAAAGTGAGGCAGGTCAAAAGCGGGGGACTGCGCTCTAGCAGTGCCTTTGGAGGGGCAAAGGAAGGGGGGGCTTTTTTTTTTTTTTTTAGTTCTTTCTTCCCAGTGACTACTCATAAGCCCTAATTAAAATTTGAGGGTTTTCCTACAGATTCCCCTCAGGCTTTTAAATGAAATAATTTAACAAATATTTATTGGGTGCTAATCACATGTGCCATTATTTCAAGACTTCAGAGAAGTACTCGGTGTGATCTCTGTCTTCAAGCAGCTTCTGGTATAATTGGAAAGACAAGGGACACGTGGCAAAGGCCAGGCCAGGCAGGTTTTAAGTGCCAGAGGAAGGGCACGCCTGCTAAGCAGCAGATCAGAGTTCTGGAGAGGGAGAGAAACACTTTGGATAGATCTGGTCAAGAGAAGCCTTCCTGGAAGAAATGAGATTTGAGTCAGGTCCCTGAAGGACATGAGCTTTTCTTACAGTAGGTGTTACAGCAGTCTCCCGTTGGAAAAGGTCTGTATTGCACATTTTTAACACATTCACCACCAACAATGTTAGGATCCTGGGGATGAGGTTATTTAGTTCCTAGATGTTCATCAGAGCATTGTTTATAATACCAAGGATTGGGAACAACCTAAATATCCAATGATGAGACATTGGTTGACTAGCCTGTGACCTCCCATATTCCCCATATTATGGAATAACCATGCAACCATCACACATCATTTTTGCAGAAATTCACTAATCGACATAAAAAATATTCACAATAGATTGGTCCGTGAAAAAAAGTCAGGTTCCAAAATAGTATGTCCAATAGGAGTTCATTCGTATTTGTTAACATAGTAACATGCTAGAACATGACGGTTTTATTAATTTTTTGGCTTATCCATTTTCTGATTTTTTGCTACATGTCCATTAAGTACTCAGTAAGATAACTTCTGACATTTTCCCTCTTTTTTCAATAAAAGAACTGGAATGTCCTATAACAATTGTGGGTGGACTGGTCCAGTGGAGTCATCTGTCCCTTATTCTGTGGTGATGATTGCCCTTGGTTCACACTGGTGTTCAGTTCCTGAAAAGACCAAGTTATCCGGCAGGGACGGGAGGTACTGGGGAGCCTGCTCATTTCTGGTCCAGAGAGCAATGCCTGAGAGGAAGCCTCCAAGTGCTCCTTGTAGTTGTGGGAACCTGCGTATTTCCTAGGCATGCGGCAGCTGGAGCTGAATTGCTCCTGTTGGCATATGTGGGAGCTCTATTTTTTAAATCCAGCCTTCTTCATACTTTGCATTCTAGTCAGGGAATCACTGCTGCCCACTGTCTAGCTAATTACAGCGCTGGGAAGAAAAAGGTGTTTGAGATTCCAAGCCGCTGAGAAGAGCTTACAAGACAAGAGTGATAGAATGCATCTTTCAACAGTAGTGGTGGGGGACAGCGTCTCTGTTCCCCGAAAAGCTCATTCTGATGACCTATTTGGTCTGGATGCTGTCTGTCTCAACAATAGCTGTCATCTGAATGTCACTTTAGGAGGTTTGGGTGCTTGCTTTTTCTTCCCTTCTAGCAGGTTTGAGATTAATGTGTACAGTATTCTAATTTGAATGCTAATTAGTATTTTTAAAATACCCCTTTTATCACATCATTTCCCAAATCTAAAACCTTCCGTCTTTCATTGCCTCTAGGCTCAAGTCCAGACTCCTCAGCCTGGCCTTCCACGTTCTAACCGAGCCCCCCTTCACACCCTTATTCCCACTACTGGCCTTCTGTAACCCTTTGCAGTTCGTCGGAGCCCATCCATTTATTCGCTGGCCCCAAATATATTTGCATACTGGCTCCCATATGCCCCCTCTCTGAATTGCCCTCCCTTGTGTTCCAAGTCAGTTCTACTCTTCTTTCCCAGGCTGGCTCAAGTCTTTCCTCCTGAAGTCTTCCCAGACCCCTTGAGTGCACAGTGATCCCTCCTGTGCTAAAAGCTTTTAGCACTATGGTCTGTACCAGCCTGTACCATTCTATTTGGCATTTTTAAAAATTGTGGTAAAAAACACATAACATAAAATTTCCCATCTTAACCATTTTTAAGTGTGCAGCTCAGGAGTGTTAAGTCTACTCACATTGTTGTGTCACAGATCTCTAGAACTTTTCATCTTGCAAAACTGAAACTCTACACCCCACTTCGCTTTTTTTGGCATTTTATCAAGGATCAAGGATCCTGTTGTGATATCATAAATGCTGAACTGTTTATTTCAAGCAGCACTCAGTGAGTTCCAGTGTTCCAGGAAGTCCTCGGTAGGTTCTAGGGGAATACGGAGCTAGACGAGACGCAGCCACCAGACACAAAGTGTTCGCAGTTGTTATCGAACAAGAGTTTGCCGTGTCATTTGTGTATGTCTCATCTCCCTACATAGGTGCTATGGGAGGGATCTTGCTATGAGCCACAACAATTCCTGTTTTGGAACAAGGGAGAATGCTAAGTAAATGGAGATTTGGTCCCTGGATCCCCTGTGACACCCAGAATAGGGCTAGGCATCCTATAAGCCCCTATAGGGCTTGTGCTGTTTGGTAATTGCATGTGCTGATGTAAATGTGTTCTTGAGCTATTTGAGGGGTCTCTACGTGTTCCTAACTAGACTGTGAATTTTTTTAAAAGAAAGAATCTTGCCTGTTCTTTCATCATAACAAGGTTACTCTTATTATTTTGTTTTATAATAAACACAATATGTACTTGTCAAAGAAGTAAAAAAGCAGAAAATACAGACAAGCAAAAGAACATAAATATCAGTAATCGATGTAGTCTCACTCACCCAGAGGTAACTGCTGTTAACTCTGTGCTCTGTCCTTCCAGATATTTGACTCTTCAGATTCGGACACACATACAGATGCATTTTTTTAAATTAATTAATTAATTAATTAATTAAATTTATTTATGGCTGCGTTGGGTCTTCGTTGCTGTGCGCAGGCTTTCTCTAGTTGCAGCGAGCAAGGATTACTCTTTGCTGTGGTGCGCAGGCTTCTCATTGCGGTGCTTTCTCTAGTTGCGGAGCACAGGCTCTAGGCGCGTGGGCTTCAGTAGTTGTGGTGCGCAGGCTCAGTAGTTGTGGCTCGCGAGCTCTAGAGAGCAGGCTCAGTAGTTGTGGCGCATGGGCTTAGTTGCTCTGCAGCATGTGGGATCTTCCCAGACTAGGGCTCGAACCCATGTCGCCTGCATTGGCAGGCAGATTCCTAAGCACTGTGCCACCAGGGAAGTCCCTGGATGCATTTTTAAACAAAAATAAAATCCTATCATGGATACATACTCCTTTTATCAGTTTAGTATATCTTTACCTGTCATTAGACAAATTTCTATAATATAATTTTGATACAGTAAATGTTTATTAAAGACCTACACTGTGCCAGGCACCAATTTAAATGTTAGGAATAAAACAATGAACAAAACTTGCTTAAAGTTTACATTAAGGGTTGGGATGAGGGGAGATGATAATAAATTAAATGAACAGAATAATTCCAGATTCTGATAAGGGTTATTAAAAACAGGTGATGTGAGGGTGTCTGGGGAACTACTTTAGATCAGATGGTCCAGGAAAGTCTCTTCGAAGAAGGAAATGGTGAATTAAGACCTTAATGATGCTGGAAAGTTACCATGTAGAGATCAGGGAGAAAAACATCCCAGAAAGAAAGAGCAGCTAATTAAGGACCAAAGCTTGAGAATAAGCATGGCATGTTTGAGGAACTATAAGAAAGCCACTGTGCCTAAAAGAGAGTGAGGAAGAGGGAAACTGTGTATTAAGTCAGAGGGAGGTGTAGATGGGACTTTTTGTAGGGCCCTATTGGGCCTTGTAAGCCCTGGTCAAGACTTTGGATTTTATCCTAAGGTCAGTGAGAAGCTGTTGGAGGAAAGTGGGATGATTGGATTTGTTTTTGGAAGATTGCTCTCCGTAAATGTAATTCACCTCATTAACAGATTAAAAGAGACAAAATCCCCACTTCATTATCTCATTAGATTCAAAGAAAACTCTGATGAAAATCAACATCCAAAAGAGGAAAACACCATACAACAAGTGAGCTGGTGTCCTCACCAAATAGATTACAAGAGGGGGGAAAAAAGAGATTCGAACGACATATTTAAAAATTAGGTAAATGCTTATTACTAAGTGAAAGAAGCCAATCTGAAAAGACTACATATTGCATGAATCCACCTATGTGACATTCTGGAAAAAGCAAAACAATGGAGACAGTAGAAAGATCATTGGTTGCCAGGGGTTGGAGCAGGGGGAAGAATGAATAGGCAGAGCACGGAGGATTTTTAGGGCAATAAAAATACTCTGTATGATACCACAGCGATGGATACTGTCATTATACATTTGTCCAAACCCATAGAATGTACAATACCAAGAGTGAACTATAATGTAAACTGTGGACTTTGGGTGGTTATGATGTGTCAATATAGGTCCATCAGTTGTAACAAATGTACTACTCTTGTTGGGGATGATGATAATGGGGGATGCTTTACATGTGTGTGGGCAGAGTATATGGGAAATCTCTGTGCCTTCCCCTCAGTTTTGCTGTGAACCTAAAAACAGCTCTTAAAATAGGAGTCTTTTCTTTTTTAATATTTCTATTAAACTTTTTTAAAAACTTTTATTTTATATTGGAGTATAGTTGATTAACAACACTGTGTTAGTTTCAGGTGTACAGCAAAGTCATTCAGTTATGCATATACATGTATCTATTCTGTTTCAAATTCTTTTCCCATTTAGGTTGTTACATAATATTGAACAGAGTTCTTTCCCTGTGCTATACAGTAGGTCTCTGCTGGTTATCCATTTTAAATACAGCAGTGTGTACATGTCAATCCCAAACTCCCTAACTATCCCTCCTCCCCACCCTTCCCCTGCCCCGCCACTGGGCAACCACAAGTTCATTCTCTAAGTCCATGAGTCTGTTTCTGATTTGTAAATAAGTTCATTTGTATCATTTTAAAAAAAGAAGTCTTAATAAAAAATAAAAGGTAAATTAGGCAAAACTAAACCATAGTGTTTAGGGATTCATTTTGGGGTGATAAAACTACCCAAACAAGTAAGGAGGTGATTACCGAAAAGTCAAGAGAACAGTTACTCTTTGGTAGGAGGAGGGAGGGGCTTATATGGGAAGGGACACAAGTGGGGCTTCTGGGGTGGCTGGTTTTATCTTCATTCATGGATGGTAGTTACAAAGGTGTTAGTGTCTTTCTCTCTCCCTCCGTCTCTCTCTCTCTCTCTCTCTCTCTCTGTTTCAGGACCAAGGAAAGACTTTCCTGAAGTGTTAGTCTTATAATAATTAAGCTGTACATTTCTTTTCTGCTGTTTTCTACCTTTGTGTTAGTTTAGCTGTAAAAAAAAGTTTTTAAAAATCAACAACCATTCGTGATAAAATGGAATGAAAGGGAACTTCCTCACCAGATAAGAGTGACTATAAAAATACTACAGCAAACAAATTCTTAAATGGGGAAATGTCAGAAGTATTCACTTTAAAATCAGGAATGAAACAAAAGTGCCCATTATCACCAGTGCAAAAAAACAAGAAAAAGAAATGAGAGGCATACAAATTAGAAAGGAGGAAATAAAATAGTCATTATTTGCATTATGTGTCATTATTTGTATAGAAAACCCCAAACAATATACAAATTACTAGAAATAATAGGATTTAGCCAGTTAGCTTGATATAAGATTAATATGTAAAAGCAATTTTATTCTATACACCAACAGCAAGCTAGAAAACATAAAGAGAAGAATTAAAAACATGATCAGACAAAATGAAATACTTAAGAATAAATCTAACAAAAGGTGTACAAGTCTTCTACAGAAAAAAGTGTGCAATTTCATTGAGGTATTAAAAGGAGAACTAAATAACTTCAGGGAGATACCACACTCATAGATAGGAAATTTTTATATCATAAAGATGTCAGTTCTCCAGTTCTTCCCTATTTGTCCTACAGGTTTCAATTAAAACCCCAACAGCGTTTTTCATATTACTTGATAGGGTTTCTGAAATTCTGAAAAAGAAAAGTATGAGGGAAGACTTGTCCTACCAGATATCAGGATTTATTATGAAACTAAGATACTTAAGACAGTGTGTGGTATTGGCACAAGGATAAATAAATTGACCAATAGAGAGTTCAGAAACAGACTCACATAAATATGGAACTTTGGTATGTGGCAGAAGTAGAGTGCTAAATCAGTAGGGAAATAAAGAATTGTATAATAACTGTAACTTGAAAAAAAATCATATGTAAAAAGATGAAATTGCATCCCTCCCTCACACCGTATACAAAATATCAACTCCAGATGGTTTAAGAATTGAAATGTAAAAAAACCCCACAACTCTAAAACTCTTAGTAGAAAATATAGGTGATTCTCTTTTAGAATTTGAGTAGGGAAAGATTTTAAAATAAGTCACAAAAATGTTGACTACAAAAGAAAAATAGATACATTTGACCATATTAAGAATTTTTATATATCAAAAGACACCTTAAAGAAAGTGAAAAGACAGTTTACAGACTGGGAATAGGTCTTTGCAACACACACAACCAGGGAAGGATTAGTGTTAGAAATACATAAAAATAACTCCCACAAATTAAGAAAAGTACTAACAACCCAACTGGAAAAAAAAAAAAAGGGTGAATGGTGTAAGAAGCATTTCACAGAACAGGAAACACTTAAGATCAATAGATATATGAAGAGATGTTCAACGTTGTCAGTGATCAGGGAAGTGCAAATTAAGACTGCAATTAAATAACTTTTAGCACCCATTTGATTGGTAAAAATTTTTAAGTTTTGTAATATTAAGTGTCGGAAAGGAGGTAGATCCCCAGGCTCTTCAATATTGCTGATGGGAGTGTAAATTAATGAACAATTTGGAAAACAGTTAAACATTCACATACCCTAAAATGCAGACATTCTGCTCCTAGGTACATATCCAAGAGAAACTCTTGCATATATATAATAAGTGGACCAAAGATAGTGCATGTCACATGTTTTTTTCATTAAATTAAAAATAACTTTAATAAAATATGCATATTTAGGAATTCTTATAGATGCAATAACACTATATAAAAAATTTAAAAAGGGAATGAGGATTCAGGATGACAGCTGCCTGGCATGGGAGAAGGTAAGGAGATAGGATGGGTGGGAGCCAAATGGTTAGATGCAAGTGATTGTCAAGATCCTAGCTTTTACATTAGGTGGTGGGTTTACAAGTGCTTATTACGTTAAAACAAAAACAGTTACCTAGGTAGCCAATCAGCAAGCTCTCCAGCCCTGGCTGCTATGTGGACAATGTGTTGAAGGGGGTAAAAGTAGAAGCAGGGTGACGAGTTAGGAGGCTAAAGAGTAGTGCAGGGGAAAGGGGGTGCTTTGTACTCAGATGGTGGCAGGTGTGTTGGAGAGTAGTAGAATCAGAATACATTTGGGAGGCAAGGGAGGACTTGCTCTGATGGCTTAGATGTGGGAGGTAAGGCATAGTCTATTCCACAAAGCTACCATAATTTATTTAACAATCTGCTCATGTAGTCCAGATTGTTTACAATATTTTTTTGCTTCATAAAACTAAAATGAACATCCTTGTAGCTTAATCTTCATACATCTTGAATTAATTTGTCTTTTTATCTTGAATTAATTTCTTAAATTCAACTTCCAGAAGTGAAATTGTTATACCAAAGGATATGTGCATTTAATAAGGCTTTTGATACCTGTTACCAAATTACCTTCCTGAAAGGCTATACTGTTTCAGCTCCCACTAGCAGTATGAGGCATGACCCACCAGGGAGGCTTGTTCCATCCTTCTATTCTCCATCAAGAGCTCTGAGTTCAGAACGGTCTCACTGCAGCTGAAGGAATGTGTACCTTCCTAGTAATTTCCCCAGGAATGATTTTTTGTGTTTGCTTAGTCTCCCTCTGGCCAGGATCCTTACCATTCAGAGAATATTCCCTGCTTCCTGCAGTGGGCATCCTTAGAGCTTTGGACTCCCGCATGGGGTCCTTCTCTGGAGTATGCAGTCCACGATGTGAGATGGAATAATCTCCGTCTCCTTGGGAAAGACTCATAATACATGTATCAAAGAGATCCCTTCCCTTCTTTTCTGCACGGGTCTTCCACTCAGAGTCTGCCCAGCCCCAGCCCTTAAAGACCCTTGGGAATTTCTAACAAGTCTGGGAGTTTTTCTGAATCACTTGGGTAAAGGTTAAGCAGGCATATATAAAATAATTAATCAATTAATTACTAAAATTCATGTCCTCACAGAGCCTCTAGAGCTGCACTGTCCAATACAGTAGCCACTAGAGGCGATTTAAATTGGAATTTAAAGTAATTAAAAATAAATAAAATTTTAAAATTCAGAGTCTCAGTTACACTAATTACATTTCAAGTGCTCAATAGCCACATGTGGCTATGGTCACCATATTGGACAAGACAAACATGGAACATTTCCCTCGCCACAGTAAGTTATATTGGACAGCACTGCTGAAGTTGCGTTGCTCAGGAAATATTCCCAACAGTCCTTTTAGGTGTCGGGTTGGGATGGTCAGTGAGGGTGGGTGAAAGTTATTGGTATCAACCAATATGACTTGCTAGATTTCTCCTTGTTGATCCAGAAATCAGTTCTCATCAAATCTAGGTTCTTTTTACCTTTTCTTCACTGGCCCTGAGCAGGGGACTCCAGTTCTGTCACAGTTATGTCTTAAGAACTGTGTGTAGTGTGTTTTATAAGAGAAATCTGATGGCTAGTTCATGACATTGACCAAACTAGGCCAAAGCCCTTTTCCTCCAGTGCATGGTCCTGGAAGGGAAATCCCGGGGGCCACACCTGATGCGCAAACAGCCCGAGGTTTTGCCAGGGTTTGCAGTGGTCCTAAGGAAGAATGCTAGACTGGAGCCAGAAATTCCTTCCTTCCTGTTACCTCAGTTTCTTCTTGTGCAGGATGAGGATGGAGCTGCATCCTAAGACGCAAGAAAGGAGTGCTTAGGGGTGATGATGCCCCAGGTTCTGTCTTTCTGCTACCCTAGAGCTGTGCTCAGCATCTGCCCATGTCCAGACCCTACGTATGTCCAGACCCTGCTGTGAGAAGCAGCTCTTCCCAGTGGCCTAAATATAGCCCTGGGAGCCCCAAATGCCACATTCGAGTCTTGGCTTGTGCACTGACTCACGGTATGACTATGTAAGTCTCTTCACCTCTCCTCTCCTCCTAATGGGTCATCAGGGGTGGAGGAAGGGTACTGGCCCTGAGTCACCTCCCAGAGAGGAGCTAATTAGGGCTCATTGAGGCAGAGAGGTGGCAGGCTGAAAGGACAACGGAGCATCTCTAGATAGGGCTGAGGAGGGGCCTGGCTTTCACGCTGCCCGGGCAAGCTGTCTGCTGAGACCTGGAAGCCTGGGATCCGTTAGCTTCAGAAGGTCTGTAAATGAGAATTATGAATGAGAGTATGTGGGTACAAGCCTGCGTGCATTTTTCTGCGGAGGGTCCATATCTTTCATCAGGTTCTTAGAGAGTTAAGTAACCATCAAGACATCAAGAGGTTCTGAATCATCACCTTTGGAGGTCTGACTGCCTGGCCCTGTGGGTGCTGAGGAGAGGAGCTGCCATTCCTGCTTAGAGAGGGGCAGTGAAGACCAGGCTTCCCCGGGAGATCAGAGGGCAGCTGCTTTGAGTGAAGCTCTTAGAACCACCCCTGCAGAAGGGCCCAGCCAGCAAGTATTTAATGAGCCCTTACCAAGGCCCAGCACTGTCAGGCCCCTGGGGTGGAACTGAAATGCTCTTTGGCTCATTTTCGTCTCCCATCCGCTACCCCTGAAGTCTGATGTTTGGTCCCAAGTGAGGTTTTTTATCTTTGTGGGCACAACCTAGAATACAAGGCTGGAGTGCATGTACCCGTGAAAATAGTCATGTGAGGAGGCCATCTGGGGAAGCAGAAGGGATCTTAGGCTGGGTCTGAGGGCACCTGGGTCCTGATTCTGATATCGACCTTAAATCAATCACTTTGTGACATTGGTTGTCACTTAGCTTCTCTGTGCTTATTATGCCATCTGTAAAATGGACTAACTTCCCCTGTCCTAATACTGACGGTGGCTGTTTTGAAAAATAAAAAGGAATTTGATAGAAATTAGCATTTGTTATGTCTTCTTATTTTAAAGTTAATAAATGCTCATTGTAGGAAATATGGAAGACCCAGAAACATATCACGAAAAAAGAAAAATCATTCACAATTTCACCATGCCGAAATACATCCTCTTATGAAGTCTTGGTAATTTTCCTTCCAAGTCATTTTTCCATGTATACATTTTTTCTTCCTTACTAGATCTTAATGTTCATATAATTTTATATACTGCTTTTCTCCTCCATTATTATAAAGTATTATAAATTACCCAAACCATTAATTGTTCTTCAGAAACCTGATTTTTAATGGCTGATGTTCCATCATTTGAAAGAACCAAACTTTTTATTTAACAAATCCCCAAGTGTAGGCTGCTTATAAATTATTAAATATTTCATTATTGTAAAGAATGCTATGTCGAACAACCTTGTATTTAAACCTCTGTACTCATCTCTCTTTCCTTACAGTAAATTCTTAGAAATGGACCAAGCATAAAGCTGATACAATCATAAATCTTCATAAAAGCAATAGATAGAAGTCATAAATATTAGTTAACGTGGTTGAAATAAAGACATATGCACAGATATCCAAGAAAAGTATAGGTAACCCTTCCCTGTGAGATCATAAAATTAATGTACATCCAAGTTTACTAAATAATTATCCCATGTTATGTTAACCATAAAAATCACAATTCTCAGATCATTATATCATAAGAACAAGAAACTTTCTGACTTCTTGTCATCTGAATTTTCAATGAGGATCATACGATGGATTGTGAAAGCCTTTATTTAGACTATATGTGAACTTAACATGTGAATTAATAAAACTGAATGGTTTTTAATGTGTTAAACTTGATGTATAATAAATGAAATGTTAGCCTGCCACCAAAAAAAGAGAGCTGATACTATATATATAATATATGATACAACTGCACAGCATTGATGAGAATGATGATGAATACCAGTTTATTCATCATGAATTTATATCCTTATACACCCATTGCAATAGGCATTTCTGTGTATGTGAGGTGAATGTCTCCATGATCCTGGTGGGGAGGTAGGGGTAAGGGTAGGGGTAGAATTTTGCAATAGAATTTGTGCCTATTTCTCTTTTTTTTAATTTTTATTTTATATTTATTTATTTATTAATTTTGGCTGTGTTGGGTCTTTGTTGCTGTGTGTGGGCTTTCTCTAGTTGCAGCGAGTGGGGGCTACTCTTCGTTGCGGTGCGCGGGCTTCTCACTGTGGTGGCTTCTCTTGTTGCAGAGCACGGGCTCTAGAACACACGGGCTTCAGTAGATGTGGCGCTTGGGCTCAGTAGTTGTGGCTCGTGGGCTCTAGAGCGCAGGCTCTGTAGTTGTGGTGCATGGGCTTAGTTGCTCCGCGGCATATGGGATCTTCCCGGACCAGGGCTTGAACCCGTGTCTCCTGCATTGGCAGGCGGATTCTTAACCACTGCGCCACCAGGGAAGCCCCTATTTCTCTTTTTTAGAATTGCCTTATGCCAGGAAAACAAATCATTTATGGTAAGAAAGTTTTCAGTATGACAGGGCAGGCAGTTTAGGCAAAGCATCCTTAAAAAAGAACAAACAAACAAGTTCTCGCCTTAGTGTTTGAAACTCTGGGTTCCAGCCCACACCTTACATAAATTGTTAATAACGCGAGCAAGTCACATTATCTCCTGGGCTTGCGGAGACGACATGAAGGAATGTTGTTGTGAAGATGACATGAAGTTGTGTGTGTGTGAACTCACTAAAAATGTAACAGTGCAGGAAAGGTTGTTCTTTTGCCTTCTCTCGTAATGAGATTGCGGGCTGGTGGGAGGAGGAGGAACAAGAGAGAAACAGAGGAAATGAAGGCCAGCGTCTGAGAGACTGAGGGAGAAGTGAGGCTGGGAAGCCTCACGAGGAGCGTGATGGAGGCCTGGCATAGAATCGCCCTGAGGAGGAGCAGCCCCAGGGTGGGCCAGGCCACCCTTTAGGCCGGGTCTTGCCTTGGGTCAGCTCTGTCCCGGGGACCACTCCCAGCCTAAAGCCCTGATGCATCCCAAGAAACAGAGACCTTTCTCATTTGTCCCTGGGTGCCTTGGGATTCCGCCCTCTGGAAGGCAGTTTTAGTGGCTTGTCTGGTCAAACTCACAGCCACCTTCTCTTTCAAGTCTTAAGATAGGCTGCGTCCTGGGCTGTGGGAACGGGGCAGGGAGGCCACTCTGATCCGTCTGCTTACCTCCCGCTCAGCAACTGGGAAACTCCTCACGGAATATCTTGTATGACATGGTTCTTGCCTGTCCATAGGAATGTGCAGCACTCTCCACCCGCGGTGGCCAGATACCGAGAGTCATAAACAGAGGTCGTGGTACTGAGCAGTTGGGCCAGTTAATCCCCCAGACGTCAGGGCTCGGCCTGGCAGAGATGGGAGTGGGGCTGATAAAGCCTGATGAAGGGGAGCCGTGGGAGGACACAAATGCAGAGGGGGTGGTATGTACCCCTGTTAAGGCAGCTCATAAAAGTTACCCTTTGCATCTCAGCCAGCTGAGAGTCTGTAGACAGAAAGGCTGGTCTTCAAAGCCTGTCCTGGGGAAAAGCAGGCACCTTGCAGGGGGATGGGAGGAGGATAGAACCTAAAAACTGAAAAGAATTACTGGGGTTCACTGAGCCCATCCTGAGCCAGGAGAGACACAAAGAACATGGTCCCGACCCTCAAAGAACTTAAACCTGGCTGTACAGTCCTGACAGGCACTCTGCTGGTCGTCGTGCCGCTCCTCTGTTCTGGTTGACTACGACTTCAAGAAAAGCATCTAATGAGCAACAGGAGATGCTATAAACGGGCTCGGTCATGTGGTGCAGGCTAGGAGTGCTGTAGGAGTTCAGAAAAGGCAGAGATCCATGTGGGCTGAGGGATCAGAAGAGGCTTCAGAGAGAACAGGGCCAGGGCCCAGTGCTTGAAGGTTCGGATCTGTTGTAAAGAGGGAGGAAGAAGGGAGCGGTGTTAGCGAAGATGGGCATCTGCCCGGACAGTGATGAGGCTGGTCCACCCGGTACCCAGGATTGTGTGGGGATGCTGGGGGTGGGGGAGCAGTGGGAGGGCGGGGAGGCAGCCAGACTGTAGATTGCTTTGAATTCTAGGCAGAGGAGTTTAGTCTTGACTCTATAGCAAATACAGCGTAGAAGGTATCCCTGGTGTGAGGAAGTGTAGAAAGCCATGCCTTGCTGATAACTCCCACGGAATTAATTCCTTTTGCCCTCAGTGAGGCTTCCCAACCCCCTGAGCCATAGAAGCATCTTCTGAGAGCCAAGCTGTACTGTGACTGGCACAGCCTTGGGGATGGCCGCAAGCCCCTCCTTCTCCAGCAGGACCTCTACATATGGCTTCATCTCCATTCTCCCCTGCACTCCTGTCTCGAGGTTGGCAGGCTAGGGCTTGTCAGCATCAGGGGCGGAGGGGAGGGCAGATATATTCGGGGCTTGCTCGGAGCTCGGCTCTGTGCTAGAGCACAGACATGAACAGGACCCAGCCTCTGTCTTTGGGGCTTACAGCCTGGTAGCACCAGATTCAGTACCACATGCTGAGCTTGACAGGTGGCTCCCTTTAGGCTTCCTAGAGCCTGCAATGCTGAATGGGGTCTTCCTCACAGCACCCTGGAACCAGGGCGCCCTAGATGGCGTTCTGGGACCTGCCCCTTTGCTACTTCCTTATTCTTGAGGGACCTGGGTTAGAAGGAGAACTTCAGCTGGGTTCTACCAGCCCCCTGGACTCTCTCTGGCTTAGCACGCCTGTGTTCAGAGAACGGGGAAGGCCGCAGAGGCATGGCTGACGCTGGCCAGCATGGTGGGTAACAGCCCTGTAAGAGTGCCACACGAGGGAGAGCCAGAGCAGGGAGGGAAGTGGCTGCTAGAGAGGCTGGCCCCCTCCCCCATGGCTGCGTAGTGTGGGTAGGCTACATTTTCCTGCCTTGAACTCCAGCCCTCCCTGTGGGAAGAATGATTCAGACCGCCTCTGGGAAAAGGGGCTATTGGAAGAACACGAGGATAGCCAGGGGGCAGGACCCAGGCCGAGATAAGCAGCCCTCTCAGGCTGGGGCTAGGTGCGAGCAGTGGCCTGAGCTCAGAGGCAGTGCTGTCTACCAGGCCACAGAGCCTGTACAGGGAACGCCACCTGAATCCTGCCGGCTCTATTCTGGACCCTTGTTTCTAGTCAGTCACACCCCGGGAAGCCCTTCTGTGCCCCGCAGAGGGGAGCCACTGTTGATGCTTTGGCCAGCTCTTCGGAGGCACAGCTGCACCCCAGGAGCTGTGACTTAGTCTCCGTGCCTCTCCTGCCCCCACGGAGAAGCCTCTACAGAAACCTCTTCTCTGCACAACCAGGCTCCTTGTAGGGGGTAATCAAGTCGAGAGATGCACAGATTTCAGCCATTTGGGAAAAGAAAGTAGGAGGGAGATTCCCCAGGGAAAAAAGAGCTGCCTGGCGAGCTCAGAAAAGTTTGGGGTTGGGGGAGGATTTGTAGTGCTAGGAGGGAGGGACAGGGAAAGTGACTGGGGGTGGATTTTGTATTGGAGCCAAATGATTGTGGAGAGTGGGGTTGGTGTCAGGTGGAGTCCATCATGTCTGAACAGATGGCTCGCTCTCTAGAGAGGCCCCATCCTTCCGAGGCCGTTCTTTCCCCAGAGCTCAGTGGAGTTGGGGTGCTAAAGAGCCCCTGGAGGACTTGGTCTCTTCTTGGAAGGCAGATGATCTTCCTCTTCCTCACCCTTCAAGGACATCTGCCTGGGAAGAGTGGGCATGGGAATAGTGTGTCTGTCCTAGAGGAGACACCCTGGGACCAGATTTGCGCTGGGAGCAGAGCTCATCTGCCTGGACATTCCTGTGCGTCTAAGGATTGAGCTGTTTTTTCCAGAGTGTCTCTTTATCCTGAGGACAGCCTCAAAGGGAACAAAACAAGGTAGAAAGAAAATAGAATTTTGTTTTTTTAGGTGATGCAGTGAACATACTATGAATTAGAGAGAGAAATCTACCCGCCCCCCCTGCCCCCCGCCCCAAAGAGCTGGGGCTGAATAACTTTGGGAAAACTGTTTGGCTTGATCTGAGGCAGGGCCCCTGCCTCGAGTCAGGGGAGCGTTGGGCTGCCTCACCTGAGCGTTCCAGGCTCCCAGAATGGCTGAGTCCTCCCCATTCTGTGGGGAAAGAATCTCATGGGCTGTCATCACCAAATTCATCTGCCTCCAGATATTCAGGGAGGGAGGGGAAGGAAGAGGCGGTGATCAGCAGAAATGCCGCGGAGGTGAAAATGTGGAGGGAACTTCCATGGAATCTGATGGACCTTAGGGTTTTGTTTTGTCTTGTTTCCGGCTTTACCAAATTTCTTAGTTTCCAACAAAATATTTTCACAGATAGTCCTTCTATTAGTTATCTATTACTCCATTAAAAAATGACCTCAAAACTTAGTGGCTTAAAACAACAAACATTTGTTATCTCATAGTTTCTGTGTATTGAGAATCCAGGTGTGACTTAGCTGGGTGCTTCTGGCTCAAGGCATCTCCTGAGACTGCAGTGCAGCTGTCATCCAGGACTGCTTTCATCTCAAGGTCCAACTGGGGCTGAAGGATCTGCTTCTCAACTCATTCACGTGTTATTGGCAGGCTTCAGAAGATCTGCTTCCTAACTCCCTCACAGGAACCTCTTCACAGGGCTCCCTTACAACATGGCAGCTCGCTTTCCCCAGGACAAGCAATCCAAGAGGGAAGCCACAGTGTTTTTATACCCTAATCTCAGATACAACATCCTGCAATTTACCAATGTCTATTTGTTAAAAGCAAGTCAGTAAGTTCAGCCCACACCCAAGGGGAGAATATTACACAAGGGCATGAATACCAGGAGGCAGGGATTATCAGGGGCCATGTTAGAGGCTGGCTGCCCCAACTCTCATTTCAGCCTTACAGCAACTCCATGCTGTAGACAAGGAGAAATAGTCCACCAGTAGAGAGGAAAAGGAGCTCTAGCGAGGGGAGGGCATCTGCCCAGGATCACAGAGAACCAAGTGGTAGATTAGAATTTGAACCTCTATGTCTGTCTGACTTCAGATCTAGTGGTCTTTCTCATCAAGATGCCTTGACGCCTGTCAAATCCACTGCCCCCGATTAGGAGTTGGAGCAGATTTGAGTTGACTGACCATTAGGGACTTTGATACTGGCTGATTTGCTGCTTGATTCTTTCTGGCTGTTTCCAGATTCTCAGGGACATAGCTCATAATCATTCTCTTCTATAACAATCACAACTTCTATTATACTCCTTTTTATTTTTTTTAAATAAACCTTTAATTTACAAGGTTTATTTAAAACCTTCTAAAGAGGTTTTAGAAGGCCAGAGAGCTCCCATATATCCTAACCCAGTTTTCCCTATTATTAAGATCTCACATTAGTATGGTACATTTGTTACAATTAATGAACCAATGTTGACACATTATCATTAACTAAAGCCTATCTTTTATTCAGATTTCCTTATTACTCCTGTGTAATTGAGCCAGGCACTGGGCTATACATTATTTTATAAATCTCGGACCCATCCTATGATGTTGGCACTATTAATACCTCTTTTTTACAGAAGAGGAAAGTGAGGTACGGAGATTAAGTAACCTGTCAAGATCACAGAGCTGTGCAGAAGCCAAGTGAGCATTTGAACTGTGGTCTCCCTCACCCCCTTGTAGTGCCCTCAACTATTTATGCATCTCTTCCTCTCTCTCATCCCCTGACTCCTGCTTCTAGGAAGGGAATTATACACGTAAGCATGAACATCTGGCCCTGCTCATAAGGCTTAAGTTTATGGGAAAGATAAGAGGCTGCCAGGAGACTGTGTTTCAGTTGCTCCTCCTTTAGTCTCAGCTTTCTCATCTGTGGGCTGATAGGATCAGATTAATGACCCTGGGTCTCTTCTGCATCTGACTTTCTGCAACCCTGTGGGTCTATCCCAGAGCCCTGTCCAAAGGATCTGGGGGCTGCTGGTGGGAAAGTTGGGAAGGAGGTGGGTTCTGCTTCCCAAGCACAGAGTGTCACTGGCATCTGGGAAATGAGCCTGCAGATGGGTATGATAGATCTGTCATTGTATAAGACTGAACCACCTGGCTGTCCATGAAGTCAAGACCCCAAGGCTGTCGGCTCTGTATTTGAGCTTATTGCTCTTAACTAGTCCAGGAGCCTTCGGGAATAAGGCCTCTAGGGAAGCCACTCCGAACAATATTTTTCCTGAAACATAAAAGAAACCCACTCTTTGAGGAGGACAAGCACTGCGCAAAGAATTTGTTCCTATAAAGGGTGACTTGTCAGGATCCCAGAGGTAGTGTCTCCAAGTGGGGAAGAACATGGGCTTGATAGTCATATAGACCTGGCCTGCCTCTTGCAAATTGGTGACCTTGGACAAGTCTCAATCTCTCTGTGTCTCCATTTCCACATTTGTAATATAGGGAAAATATAAGGATAGCAACCTCATGGAGCTGTTCTTAGGATTAAATGTAATAATTTATGTAAACATTAAACCCAAAATAAATACTTAACAAACGGTAGTTATTTTTAGGATTTGTTTGAATAGTAGACTGATTTTAATTCCAGCTCTAAAAATGATTCTTTTTTTGACTCTGAGGTCTGTTGCCCTATTGGAGTGCCAAGTAGTCAGAAAGTACCAGTTGCTGAGAAGCAGTGCAGCTCTAGGAGACAGGGGGCTTTGCTCTCACATACTGAGGTGGAGGGGGGAGTGTGTTGAGCTTCTCCATTTAGCTCTTTCTCCACCAGCTGCAAAGGAAGCCTGTAGCTTTGGCAGGAGAGACCCATCCCAGCCCTGACTGCCCCAGCCAGCCTGCCTTGGTGCTGTCTGATATTCCCCAGATGGCCCTTGGGCTCTTGAGGGCCACCTCCCCTGTGTAGTGAGGAGGACCGTCCAGGGGGTTCCCCTGCAGGGCACCTCCCAGACCTGGCAAGTGGCTCTGTGTTGGCCTCTTTGGCTCTCCACAGAGAGGCTTGAGTGCTGTGTACCAGCCTGGAGTCCTGGATACTAGGCTCAGTGGGGGTGGTGAGAGCAGGCCCTCCATGACAGCAGGACCGGGGCCGAAGGCGAGGCCTGGCTGCGCCACACAGATGGGTCAACTCCTCTAGCAGGAGGCTCCCATCTGTGCCTCTGAGGCCCCAGGCGCTAGCAGAATAGAGACAAAGGGAGATCACTGTGAGCTCTTGCAGTGCTGGGAAAGGTGTTTAGACCAGGTCCTTTTTTTCGTTTTTTCACTGGAAGGCACAGCACCAGAGAGGCTGGACTTGATTTTGATTCCAAGTCCACTGTTGCCTGGGGTTAGAATTGACCGAGTGATTCCAAGAGATTTAAGAATGGGGAGGTTCAGGGACATTAGTATATTACTGAGGGTGGCCTGGACATCCATACCTAGGTGGTGCACATGATAAATAGACATTTGTAACACACCCATGAGGCGCTTGTGTATCTGTGTTCAAGAAACCTCTTTTCCAGAGGGAGGTTGGCTGCCAGCCCACTTAGGAGGCTCTTAGCTCACATACAGACCAGGAAATGGGTTTTCCACATCCAAGGAACACTAACCGCGCCTAAGGAGTCATTCCGTGGGCCTGTCCCTCTCTGGATTTAGGAAGGAAGAGAGAGGCCTAGACCTGTGGCCTGGCAGCCAAGGCCCCCTAAGGGGAGGAGCCCCCAGTGAGGGCCCATTTAGAGAGCCGCTGTCCCAGGCCTTGGTGCTGAGAACAGTTGGTCCTGAGGATTAGGCCATTTCTGAGGCTGGTGTGGAGAAGAGAAGTTGAGGGTGGTGACAGCTGGGGAAGAAGAGGAGGCTGGATTGTGAAATGTTTAATTTAGTCTCTGACTGACAGGAAAAAGCTATTGGTAAATTATTCTATTAAAAAATATATAATTATGACCCTAGCTGACCGTGCGGTTGCCTTGCTTCTGCCCCCAGCCCTTCAGGGAGCCCCGATCTCTGCTACCTCCCCCATTGCTGTTTTACTGTCGAGGTGGCAGCTCATGACACTCAGATTCATGTGCTGCCGACCCAACCCAGATCCCTTCTTTGCTGGCCCAGGGTCTTCTCCCCTTCCCCTGGCTCAGAGCGACCCATGTGGTTCATGCCTTTTGGAGTACCGTCTTGCCTGTGGTGTGTCCTCACTTTGGGAATGGAGGGAGGGGAAGAGGAAAGGGGGGAAGGCTGAGTCCTTGCCACGTTATAGACTTTGTGGCAGTTCTTTTGATGAGGAGGAGGAACCCAAGTGAGGAACTGGAATGAAGCGATTCGGGATGGGAGGTATATATTTCTGAGCCATGGGATCATTTCTCCTTAATGAAGCCTTTTTATCTCCCAGATCAAACAGGGCCAGAGAGCGCTGGATATCTAGGAATTGCCGGGGGCTCCTTATTTTTCTTTTTTTAAAATTTAAAAATTACACAAGAAGAGCTTAGTATAGGAAAGTCAGAAAATACGGATGACCAAAAAGAAGAAAATAATAACAAACACTTAAAATCTTACCAACATCAACAAAACTAAGCATTTTGGAGTAAATTTCTCCAGGCCTTCTGCTATGTATAAAAAATTGTTTAAACAATTTTTTTAAAAAACGGGACCATACAGTACCTATTGTTTCATAATTTGCCCCTTTTTTCATTTAGAAGTATATTAGAAACATCTTTCTGTGGCAATAGTTGTATTTTCGTGCCATCAATTTAAAAGGTCACATGATATTTCATTTTATAAATACAACTATAATTTATTTTATCAATTATTTATAATTGGAAATTAAGTTTGTTTTCAATTTTTTGTTATGCCAGTTGTGCTTCTAGATAAAGTTTTCCTTAGGATGAATTCCCAGATGGAACAGTAGGGACTAAAGTTATGTACATTTTAAGGCTTTTGATACCTCTTGCTAAATTATAATTCAGAAAGATTATACCAATTTACCTCCACCGCCAGTATTTGAGTGCCCATTTCTGCATGCCCTTGCCAATGTGCTTTTTCCTTCCACCTTTACAAATCTGATATGTAGAATGTTATTTTATTTTAATTTACTTTGCTTAGTATGTAGGCTGAACATTTTAATATGTTTATTAACATTTTGTATTTCATTTATGTCTTTACCCAGTCTTTTATTGAGGTATTTATCTTCTCATTGTTTTACAAGGTTCTTTTTATCTCAAGAGTATTAACCTTTATTTTGTTTGATATATAGTTTTCCACTTTATTATTTGCCTTTAGTTTTGTGGCATTCTTTGACACAGAAGATTTACATTTTTTAATGTAGTAAGCATCAATAAGCATCAATATTTATTTTTGGACTGCCTTTTGATGAAGCTTAGAAAGTCTTTTCTATGCCTATGTTACATAAACATCCACATAAATGTTCTAGTGTTTTATTTAACATTTAAATCTTTTAACCATCCACAAGTTATTTTTGTGTATAATAAGTATGGTATTTAAAAAATTTAGTTAACTTGTTATCCCAGCAGTGTTATTGGACAATATGAAATGTCACTTTCATCCTGTGTGTATTTATAATATTACATTTTATATAAGCACTGGCACCCTTAATGAAGCCTCTGTTAGACATTGCAATTGTTTCTTGCCATTATAATATGTTCTATCAATCAGTCTATTCTGAAGCCTGACCCACACTTTTAAATTATTGTAGCTTTATAGTACATTTTAACATCTGACAGTGCAAGTTCTCTTTTTTTTGTTGTTTTTTTGTATTGATGTTTTTCTTGGCTATGCTCATATATTTATTCTTTCAGATGAATTTGAGAATCATTATGCTCTTGGGATTTTGATTGGAATGGTGTTAAATTTAGAGATTAACTTGGGAAGATTTACATTGTGAAGTACTACATTTTTCTATCAATTCATATCTTTCAGTTTGTTTGTTTCCTTTAGTAGAACTAGAGCATAGTTTTCTATTGGTAGATCTTGTACGTTTTTACTAACTTTATTCCTATCATTTTATGTTTTTATTGACATTGTTAATGGGATTTTTTTTCATCGTATTTTCTAATTGTATATTGTCATATACAGGAAAGCACTTGATTTTTATACATTGGTTTTGTAACTGGAAGGGAAACATGCTGTCTTCCAGTTTTTCCTTTGGTGCCAAAGGTGTGTTTGACCTAATTTGAGGCGATTTAATTTCCTTCTGGATCGGGGCCATAGCTCCTCCCTGCCGTCCCCTGTGGCCGTAGCATAGAGTTTGGGGAAAGAACGGCAGGCACAGTCTGCTCCCTGTCAGCTGCCTCCTAAGGATGGACGTGTTGTGAAACAGATGCCCACCTAGTTCTTTTCCTACTCCAATCCCAGCGATTTGGATGCTGAGAAACAGAGACTTACCAGCCAGTGAAAAATAGGTGCCACATCAAAGCTGAGGCAGGTGGAGAGATCACGAGGGATGTAGCGTGTTTAGATTAAATTTGATGCCACCCCTGGGAGCTCTCAGGAAACTGTTTAAGTGCCATAACGCTTGGCGTCCAGGGTGGCTGAAGGCGTGTGAGGTTATCCTCACTGTGGCCCAAAGGCAGGGCTGGATCAACTTCCTTTCTCCCCATGTTGGAGAAACCAGGGTCAGGAAAACTCCAGGATGGTGGTATTGTAGCCATGTGCTCCTTCTAAGAAGGATGGAGATACATTAACCTTCAAAACTTCGGGGCCAAAAAAGAAAAACTGGTTATGGAGACTGTCTTCATTGTTAAGTCTGAAGCAAACACGTTTGGAAAGATGTTGTGGAGAGTGCAGACTAAGGAGTCCCCATCAGGTTTTACACAGTCTACTTTGGTTGAATGAACAGATTCGCTCCGCCGTTTCTCTCTGCGTTTTAGCACTTGGGGTTGCCTCCCGGGGATGCACACCCTCTCAACCCTCCCACCGCTCCCTGCCATG
Organism: Balaenoptera acutorostrata; assembly: GCF_949987535.1. NCBI lineage: Eukaryota > Metazoa > Chordata > Mammalia > Artiodactyla > Balaenopteridae > Balaenoptera > Balaenoptera acutorostrata. The sequence continues at coordinate 125,275,732 of NC_080065.1, read as the reverse complement.
GCCACCCCCACTCTTCCTTGCTCCTGGCAGGGGTTGAAAGCTGGAGGAGAAGATGGCCCCAGAGGTACCGCAGAGAGGATCAGACCAGCAGAGGGACACAGGGCTGGAATAGTTAGGGAGAGACATGGAGGCATAGACGGAAGCACGTCCATGGACGTGGACATGAACATGGAGGGTTGGAGTGGGGCATGGAGCTTAGAACTCTGGTGGCTCTTATTCAGGGCAGGACCCAAATAAGCCTTGCCTGCATTTTCGTGTGCCTCTCTCTGAGTGTCCTTCCAGTCAAGGTAGGGACATTGCTCTAGTCCTGGTGGTCCTATGAAGGCCACCTCCTTATTATGTAGACTTTTATCAACCAAGTCTTAAAGGTCTGGCCATGTGCCCAGACCTTATCCAAACCAGGTCATCCCCTCTATTCCCTTCCTCTTACCACTAGAACCAAATGGAAATCCATGTCCTTTTACGTCTTCCAAAGAAGGAGACAGCACAGCCTTGGTTGGTATTTTATTCCAGCGTTTTGGACCATCTTGTTCCCAGAAGGTTCTATTTTATGGCTAGGCCAATCTTATAATATCAAACCATTATCCCATGGCATGACTTAGAGAATGTGGAGAACATGCAGACACCCTTTTTTGGTAGAGCCCTTTAGGACCTTGAAGGATTATTAAGTTTGCCTTTGAACTTTTGCCAGCACAACCAAGTAAAAATCATACTTGTTAGGTGTGGTGTACACTGCCTTGTACACAGTAAAATGATGTTAGTTGTTTTTATGTTATTATTTATATTGCCATTCTTAAGTCATGATAGCATAACTGGTTTTCAGTATTAAGTTCAAATATTAACTGGAGGTATAGAACTGTTCCAGTAAAGATAGAAAGGGCACATATGGCCCTCTCCCTTCCTGTTTGAGAGGTCAATGCGGTAAGCCAGAGGTCATCATATGTCATTTGGGATTGGTCTAAAGGCTCACTACCCCCACTGAACTCTAAAATCTTTGAAGGCACGTGTTGTGTCTTAGTCACCTCTGAAATCTCTGTTGTCTAGCATAAGGTTGACTCAATGCATGTTTGTAAAGAAAGGGAGGAAGCAAGGGAGAAGCCTGTGTGGCATCTCAGCATTGGAAGGGACACTAAGATCCTTGTATAGAAACTGCCCTTCTAGCACCTCCACCAACTAGTGATCGTGCCTTGCCTGCTTCCCCTGAACTTCCACCCCCTGGTCTTATGTCTTTCCTTTTGAAGATAGCTCTCATTCCTTACTTCCTTCTGCCAGATCTAGAACTCACTTCAGAACATCTGTAGGAGACTATTCGGAGTCATCACGGGTCATTAAAAGTCAAGCATGTTGGCCCTAATCTTGGAGGGTTAAATCAGAATGGTCCTTTCCCAGCACTGCCTCAGGGCCAGAGTCTGCTTCCTGGGTCTGAAGCCTGACACAGCCTCTGAGCCTCTGTTCCAGCAAGTTCTCCTCATTCTCCCCCAGATCAGTCCAGGGGCACATGCTAATCATTTGCCATTACCTCGGGGCCGTACAGTATAATGTTCAAGGGTGCAGGCTCTGGAGCCAGAATGCCTGGCTGGTTTGCATCTTGGCCCTGTCTGTTAGTTATTTAACCTTTCTTTCTTTCAGTTTCCTCATTTGCAAAGTAGGATTAACACTGCCTCTCCCCCACCTGCAGGGGCTTAAATGAGTTACTTCATATAAATCACTGACCACAGTGCCTTGCACATAGTAATTACTAAATAAATGGTAGCTTTATTATCCTTATTAAAGTTGTAGCTGTTCTTGCTCATGCTGTAGAGAGAATTTTGTATAAAATTCTGCCTTAACCCAATATCCTGTGTATATTTCTTGGTGTCTTTGTTTGTCACTCACTAGACTGTGAGCACCCCTTGGGGAAGGGTCATTTCTCATTCATTTTTGTTGCCACAGTGCCTGGCATACATCAGGCACTGGAGGAATGTTTGTTTAATAAATGAAAAACCCTGGGTTTCTATTTAGGCTCTGCCACCTACCAGCTGTGAAACTTTGGACAAATCATTTAACTCCTTGGAGCTTGATTGTTTTCATGTGTAAGATGGGAATAAAAATATGTATCTCTCTGGGTTTTACAAAGATTAAGGGAGATGATATATGTGAAAGTCTTTGGGAAAAAAGTCCTAGGGGGGAAAAAAGCCTTGTTTGGATAAGGATAATAGAGCTTAAGCTCCCTGAGGGCTGGGATCAAGACTTGTAATTTATTCCCCTGCATAATCTCCACAGCACCTTACATCTAGTAAGAGATTCTGAAGTATTTGACTCCTTAGATAGATGAATGGGTGGTTGGATGGGTGAATGAGCTGAACTGAATGATTGAGCGTGTATAATTGTATTGTCTAATCTTTCATGTAAATGAGCTCTGTCTCTTCCCAAATGACTAAGGACCGGGGTCACGCCCCAGAAGGCTGCACCCTTCCTACTGTAGCCTGGGACAGCAGGCTGCCTTGGGGCTGAGTGATTCCGGGTGGTCGGCCGCTGAGGCTGATTTCGGGAGCTCCGGAACCCTCCGCCCCAGCTTTCCACCAGGTGGCAGGGCACTACCTGGCTGAGCACCGTCTCCAGCATCTTCCTCTTTTCTCCACCAGGTGGCGGGGCAGGCTGTGTCTCAGATGCTGCCCTGCCCTCTAGAAGGGGGCCCCCTCCTCCTGGACCAAGGCCTCCTGGAAAGCCTAACCTGGCTGGAGGTGCCCCTAGAGGTCTCCTGCTTCCCTCCCAGTTTAGGGCCTGCCAACGCCCCTGCTGCCTTGTGGAGGCGGTGGAGGCAGGCTCTTGGTGGCCCTGCCGTCTGAGTCCTGGCCTGTCAGGGAATTTACCTTGTTGCTCATCAGGGTGTTATCTAGGATACAGCCTGGGGGAGCAGGCCCTCACTGCACGTTAGTGGGATGGAGATTCCCATGTGGACGGCTGATGGATGCTCGAGCTTGGGAACCACCCCTCCTGCCCTTTCCAGCCTTCCTTCCTCTTTCCAAATCCCTGCAGGTCTTGGAGGGAAGCTGCTGCTGTCTTGCTGGCCCTCCTCCCCCTTCTGTGTTGATCTACCACATTCTTCCCTTCACACAACTAGGAGAACGGCCCGGGGCGGCTTGCAGAGCCGGATAAATGATGAGTTCTACAGGCCTCTTCTCTGTGGGGAGGTTGTTCAAATCCTGGGCTGCTCCTAGACTCCTGGGGCTCTAGGCCCTAGCTCCCACTCACCCAGGCCCTCTCAGCTCAGGGCCCAGACCAATGGAGTCCCTTTCTTTTCGTACTCTGTCAACAGCTGCTTCTAGCTTCTTGATTCCATGTCCTCCCTTCTAACCCCTCCTCACACAGTCTAGTAGACATGGTGATCATGGGCCCTGGCTTGGTATTTTGTCGAGGTGGGAAGGCCTGACAGGAGGGTGCCGGTGCCCACCAGGAAACCACAAGACGTTTCCCTTAGACACCTTGGGGGTCCACACAGCCTCCTCTCCCCTCGATCAAAGCACTGGAAGGACTTGAGAGATCACATGGTCCAGCTCTCCTTTTATAGGTAAGAAAATCGAGGCTCAGGGTTGAAAAAATTTCCAAAGTTACACGACAGGTTGGTGACTGACCTCTAACTAAAAGCTCAGGTCTTCTACGTCTCTGATGAGGCCTTGAGTTACCAGCCTCTCCTTACACGTGTCTCTGCTTCTCTTCACACTGGGTCACTGACTGTTTTCTTCCAGGCCCACTGCATACACGGCAGCAGCATCTTTGCCTGCTTTTGTTCTGAGCTGGTGGGAGGGCGCATTTGGCCACCTGTGGCCTTTGTGGGCTGTGGGATGTGGAAGGAGGGGTAGGGGACTTGTTCTTCAGGAGGGGGACTCTTGGGGGAGGGGAGTGATCTGTATCCTGAGAGCGCTTGAGGGGGTTTTCTATTCCTCTGCCCAGGAGGAACACTTCTTGGGCCTCTGCCTCAAGCCCAGGGCTGAGCAGGATGTGAGATCAGTGGCAATGGTCTCTGAAGGTACTTGGAATCTGGGGAGGAGGCTGACTCTAAATAGCTCCCATGACTGCACGGTCACTCTGCGCCTCCTCTTCCTGTCACCCTGTCCCCATGGGCCATGCAGAAGGGGGCCTCTCACACACGGTTCCCACGTGACTGGCATCTCAGGTCTCCTGCTGTCCCCCAAGGGGTTACCTCTTGAAGCAGGGGGCAAAGGAGGATCTACTGACTGGGGGAGGCTGGGTGCCCTGCACGACCCTGTCTCCTCCCAGGCTTCTTTTTGAGCAGCTCCCATACCCTGCCCATGCATTAGGGATAGAGGGAGGACCATTCGCCCTCTGCCTGAGCTGGCATGCTCTGAGCGTCCTTTTCTGAGGACTTAGGGAATTTTCTAAATTGCAAGCTTAGATTCTTTTCCTTTTCTGCTTACAGCCCTTCAGTGGCTCTCCTCACCATTTTCCAGGCCCTCCAGGCCCTCCAGGGCCTCCAGGGCCTTTCCAGCCCCTCTCTTGGCATTTCCTCACCATCACTGGACACACGGAACTCCCTTCTCTCCCTGTTTAAGCCACATTCTCTCTCACTTCTGGACTCTTGCACATACTGATCCCTTTTTATGAAATCCTCTTCCTCCCCCACCCCAACGTTGCTGGCTAATTCACACCACTCCTTAGAGCTCATCTTAGATGTCCCTCCTCTGGGAAACCTTCCAGCTCCCAAAGAACAGGGTAGGGCCTCTGTTCTTACCTCTCTGATGGCCCTTGTCAGACTGAGTTGTAGTAGCTTGTTTCCTGATAGGCCTCCCTTACCAAAGTGGCATCATCTCCTTAAGGAAAGGGGCCAGTTTGGGGGCGCGGGGGGCAGTGTTTCTGTTTTTTAATTACATGGAGGTGTCCTCAGCTCCCACTGCCACATAATAGGTGCTCAGGATAGATTTGTGGAGTGTGTGACAAGCTGACAGGTGGATGAGGAGCAAGCAGGCCTTCCTTGCAGCACTTCCTGCCATTTCTGATCTGGATTCTCTGAGTCTTTAGGGACCTTACTCCTGTGTTTCTGGGCGATGGAGCTCAGTGTGCAGAGGTTCTGTGGGCAGAGACCACTCGTTCATTCAATAAATATTACTGAGTCCCTCCTGTGTGCCCAGCACCGTGCTGACACTGGAACACAACAGTAAATAAGACAGACATGGTCCCTAACCCCATGGAGCTTATATCCTAGTGGAGGAAACCAAATATGAAGCAAATATGAAAATAACACAGTTACATATTGTGACATGTCCTAGAAAGGAAGTGGATGGGCTGATTTGGGTGCTATGACAGAATAAGAGGAGGGACTGTGCCCACAATACTCTCTCCCCCTGTGGCCAGCACACCTCTTTCTCTGCAGAGGCCTTAAACCCCACATTCCCACCTCTGCTGGGTTTACTTCGGAGTTACGTTCTGGCCTCTGTAAAAGTTGTACTAATGAGTCCTCCTAGGAACTTTCCCTTTCAGCACTGAGTGCATCTGGGATGGAGGGCTCTCCAGGGTGGGAAGGAGATGTGTCTGGGCAGAAAGAGGGGCGCCTTGCTTTGCTGCAGCTGGGGAGGCCTTCAGGAGGGCCCAGGTTCATCACCAGAAGTGTCGGAGTCCTTCTATCTGAGGTCTGGAGATGTTCGCTTCCTGGTGACATAGTGGAGCATCAGCAGGACCGGTGTGGATGGCATGAAAGCCATCGCCTCCTGTGGCAGGTGCCAGCTCTGTCCAGGAGGACCGTGTCACTCTGCTCCTTGGCCTGGTCTGGGCAACGCGGTGCCCTCCAGCTCTGCTGGCAGCTGTGTGGGCCTGGGCTGCTTTCTCCTCTGAACAGCTGTTTGCCTTCTTGGAAGGCTTTGTTTTGGGTGAACTCACGTTGAGATTTGGGGTGTCCCTCTGGGGTGCTCTCCCCTGACCCAACCTGGAACATAGGGAGCTGTCTAGCTGCTCCTGTCTCCCCAACCCAGTTCCCCTCCGGGCCACTCATTCTGGCTCTTGGAGGTCTTAGAGGGGAGCATTGCCAACTGGTGTCCAGAGCAAGCGGGGTTGGCTTTGTGGAGCTGGGTGGGGAGGCTGGATGGCCAGCCTGACCCTGTGGGGTTAACAGGGTGGTGGCAGGTTCCTGCCCCGGGCAGTATAGTGTCTAGTGTTGTAACTCCCTTGCATCAAGACACCTTTGTTTCTCCTTCAGCTGGGACAGTGGATTCCAGCTGCAGGTTAGGGGCTCCTGCTGGCCTAAGACTAGAAACTCCACTCTGTCCCAGGGAGACACAGTGGCATCTCCTGACATTCAGCCACAAACCATCCCTCCTGGCATAAGCTTGGTCTCTATTGGCTCAGGGTGGATGGGCTGTGCTTTGGGGTGGGGGCCATGGGTAGCGTTGGGAAAGGCCCAGCCCCCTCCCTGGACTGGAGGGGACCCAGCCAATTCATGAACTTCAGAGATGAATGGAGTGGGGGGCTGAGAAAAAGAGGCCCATGAACTTTGAGAACCCATCTGATTTAAGGGTCTAGCTCCAGCCTCCTTTGTTCTTTGGGCCCGTCCACAAAGGCCTGTGCCGACAGACCTGGTCTGCACTCCCCGAGCGTGCATGTGACAATGTTTGTGCTTAAGAGAAAGGGCATGTTTATGGCAGTGTTGGAAACATGTGATTGGGAGCGCATGTGCTCATAATTATGTGTCTTAGCCTCAGGGGGGTTTGTGTCTCTTGAGGCTCCGACTGCCTCTGTGAATAAGACCCAGGCTGGGATGTGTGTTTATAATAGTCTGCCATTCTGGTGTGGGCACCCACGTGTGTGCGTGTGTATGTGTTTCTGTGTGTGACTAACCACACGTTCTCTCTAGAGCTACTTCTCTAGGCCAGGAAGGGGATACACAGTAGAGTCCCAAGAGAGTAGGGTACACATCGGAGGGCTAGGCTGGGAGCTAGAACTTCTTACTTTCCATTGCCTTTCCTTGCTCTGCTTTTCTGCCCTCCTTCCTGTTCTCTCACCCCAATCTTGTCCTGGAGGTATATGGGGGAAGAGAAGACCCTAAAAAGGCTTTGTGACCAATGGTCCTGCCAAATTTGGGGGCCAGGCTGGCTGGGCTTGTCCAAGAATCAGAGAAGTGAGAAACTGGGCAGCACGGAGAGAGAGATGTTACAGTTCCTGGAACAGAGCTCCCTTTTTTTTTCTCCTGTTCTTTTTTCCTGGCTTGGAAATAATAGGTCTTCAATCTGAGATTAGGAGAAAAGGAAACATCCAGAAAAGGAACCAGTTTGAGCAAAGACAAGTTGCTGGACGTGAACAATGCCCCACGCCCCACTGATCATTCCGACACAGTGTTCTTACCTAGATGTGGTTCTGCATGCTGGGGTGGGGGTGGGGCAGGGTGCAGTGGGGAGAGCCAAGTTCACCTTCACCACCAGGCCTAGGTGGGGGCAGGACAGCAGCCGAGGCATAAGGGGGCTCTGGAGTCAGGCCGACCAGGGTCCAAGCCTGCCTCTGTTATTTATCATTCAAACTTCACCTGAGTCTCGGTTTCCTCTTCTATAATCTATACGGTGGTCTGGGAACCAAGTGAGAAAATACGTATACAGTGTTGGGCACAGTGCCTGGCAATGGTGAACATAAATGGCACCTGTACGTATAGGACTCAGTTCTTTCTGTGTATCAGCATTGTGGGGGTGAAGATAAGGAGGATTTGTAAGGACATAGGTCTTAGCTGTCTGCAGAAGTAACCCTCTTCATCAAAAGAGCCCAGCAGAAATGCCAACCTGGTTAAGACGGGGATGGGTTTGCCCACGGGGGTGGTGCCCATACTTTACTTGTACACACAAGCACCTGTGTGTGCACATGTCATGTGCAAGTGCATTGTGGGGCTTAGGAGGCAATGAGAAAACATGTTGCCCCAGCCCAGCAAAGGCTCTGAAGGTGGAAAAGCACTACAGTAGATAAGGAGGGAAGGTACCCATGTTTTTATTTATTTTTTTTAATTAATTTAAAAAAATTTTTTTTACTGAGGCATAGTTAATTTACAATACTGTGTTCATTTCTGGTGTATAACCAAGTGATTCAGTTATATATATATTTATATATGTATACTTTTTCAGATTCTTTTCCATTACAGGTTACTACAAGATATTGAGTAGAGTTCCCTGTGCTATACAGTAGGCCCTTGTTGTTTACCTAATATATATATAGTAGTGTGTATCTGTTAATCCCAAATTCCTAGTTTATCTCCCCCCTCCCCACCATGTTTTTAAAGTAAGAATATGGCCTAAGAATATCTCCAGACTACCCTGGGCAGCGGCTGTATGTGTATCATGCCAGGTTTAGGGGTGTTGAGGGGTCTAATTCATGGAGGACTTTGTGCTTATCTAGAAACCATTGGCTCTTTTGTTCATTTATTCACCATTCATTCAATCATTTGATAGTTACTGAGCACATAGTGTACGTGTCACGTCAATCACAGGAGGCTTGGGCCTAGAGAGGAAGAAACTGTTGAGACTGAACCCGGAGAAGAGAAAACTGAGGTAGAGCCCAAACACACCCTTCAAGTCTACAGAGGGCCCCATCTTGCCTGTGAACCAGAGAAGTTGTACGTTTAAACCGCAGCAGGAAGGATTCGGGCTAGATTTGAATTCAACAAATACTTGGCACTGATGATAAAAAAAAAAAAATTAAAAAGGCTTCTGGACATGGTTAAGCATGGTCAGAAGCCCCATTTGTTGGGATCCGGCCTGCCTGGGGCAAGCGGTGGAGTAGGTGACCTCTTGAGGACCCCTCCACCGCCGGGCATCTAGAATATTCCAATGGCTTGGATGCTGATTTACTCTAAGACCTTGGGCAGATGACTAAGCACTAATGAGCCTCAGTTTCCCTCTCTGTTAAATCGTGACAAGAGTGTTTCCTTTTAGTTCCTTCCCTGCCTTCAAGGGCTTGGGAAGGGCGAGGAGCCCATCTCTACAAGGTTGCTTTGATTTCTGAAGAAGAGGTCCCTATCTTTTACCTCCAGGGAGTTCCTGTGAAGATCATCTGTGCTGACTTCCCTGGCTACACCCTCACCCCACCCCCAGTCTATGCGCTTCCTTCACTGCTCAGGATCCCCAAAGCATAATCTGGGGGTCACTCTCCATTTCCCCCCAAACTGTGTGCCCTGTAGGAGCTGATTCTCCTGGAGATCCCAAGTGACTTCCCTCCCCCATTTCTTGCTGGTGCCTTACCCCTGCCTAGAATGCTCTCCCCAACCTTCTCCCAGTGTATCTCATTCTGTCCTGACTGGTTCAAGCCTGCTGGTTTCTGGCCAGCCCATCTCCCATTGGAGGCTCAGTTTCCTCCCCACTCTGTCCTCCGTATCTTGCCTCCAGCATCATGTTCCTCTTTCTATGCTCGCTTTAGCATATCCCTAACTCAGTGTCTGCCACGTGGTCTGCCATAGGGGCTTAGTAGCATTGGTGGAAGGAAGGACTATCAGGGGCTAGTCTTGGGAGTAACAGGAGCTTGAGGGAACGTGGAGGGGAGAAAGGATGCTGGGGGGTCAAGGACTAGTTCTTGGGACCAGAGAGACAGCTAGATTGGGAGAGGCATGCTGGTGGCCCTTGTTGCCAGTACCTCCTGCCATCTGGCCATCCGTCTGTCCAGTGACTTGTTTTTTGGATTGGTCAGGAAAGCGAGCGCTTTGGTGAGGAGCACGCACTTTGGGAGGCCAAGGGATGTTTGCTTAGGGCTGCCTTGGCCCCCAGTCATCCTGGGGTCCAGGTTGGACGGGTTTGCATGTTCCCAGGCCAGTGCTAAGGTTAGGACAGAGGCTATTGCACAGGTTTCCTGGAACTGGACTGAACTGCCAAGAAAAGAGCTCTTCTTTTAGGGGGCTGGAGATGGCCTGGCATCAGCTCCTTTTTGGCTTTACCAACCTCCCCCTTCACTTCCAGTTCTCATTCTCAGAAGGAACCAGGGGGCCATCCTCAGTCTAGAAACTGAGCTGGTGATACATAACAGGAATGGCTCGGCAGGGCCTTCTGGAGGGGGTCTTATTCACAAAAACCTCCCTTCCCTGGTCAGCCTCCCATTAGGAGCTCCCCAAAGGAGGGAGGGACCTGCAGCATCTGACCAGATGTTGAGGTCACAGAGGGAGTCCAGCCCCATGCTGATCATCCCCTTCTGGGTCACTGTCCCTGGGCTGGTGGGAGAGGGAGGGCCTGGCCTTGGGGAGTGTCTTATTCTTCTGGCTGCAGCAGCCTAAGACCATGGCTTCCACATGTGTCTAAACAGGCTTCATTGTCCTTTGGAGCGATGTGTCACACGCAGGGCTGGAGCCTGCGTCCTGGTAGGAGGGGAGGGGGCAGATGTTGGGGTGAGGAGTGCTGGGATTCTCAGGGAGACCGGGCAGGAGGGGTTCAACCCAGGGAGAGGAAGCCTGCAGGAAGCTAGGTTACAGCAGATGCACTAATACAGTAGGGCAGGTGAGGGCACCGGCCAGGGCTCCCCCGTCCCCCGACCACAGACCCACCCGGGCCTCCCCACAAGCAAGGCCTAGAACTGTAAACAGCCTGAGTCAGAGCCGGGCAGCAGTTTATGAGCACGTTGGTTCCGTCATTAGCTGTAATAGTAGCATCTCACCCCGATGCTGGTGACTTTCATCCAAGCCTCTCAAAGAACTTGAGAGAACAGCAAAGGGTTCTATTATCCCCATACTACTAATGGAGAAACCAAGGCCCAGATGAGCCTAGCAACTTGTTCCAGGTTCGTGGAGGAGCTGGGAAGGGGCAGGTTCTGTCCAACTTAGGAAGTACGTTCTGGGTTCTTAGGTATCCACTTGTTTATTCTCTCTTCCATAAGTTGCCAACACTGAGCAGATAACAACAGTAACAATAGTCATAACTTACCTAACGCACTGTGAACCAGAGGATGTAGGTGCTAGTATTATTTCTGTTTACAGATGAGGAAACTGAGTCTCAGAGAAGTTAGGTAACTTTCAGGTCAGACAGCTGGGAAGTGATAGCATCAGAATTCAAACCCCAGCAGTCTGGTGCCAGAGTTTTAACCTCAAAATTATATTACCATTCTGGACCACACCTAAGACACACGCTTTGTGCCAAGGCAGAACTCCAACCTAAGCCCTGAGGAGAGGGGAGCCCCCGTCCCCTCTCTTCCTCCTTGGGGGAAATAGGTCTGGAGAATGACGTCCCAAAAGCCTTGGCCTGGATCTTGGTTAGAGGGGTGCCGTGGAGAGATTCCTGATTTGGCGTAATTTCTGGTATATCGGAGCCTGGGATCCAGGGAGAGGGGTGCAGCGTCACCATCCCCTACTCACTTTTTCCTCTATGCCGGCTGTCCAGGAGCTTGGGTGGGGTGGGGGTTTCTGGAGCTACCTGGGGCAGTGGCCAGCATAGTCAGTGTGTTCTTCATGAGAGCCTGCCACCCCCACTTCCAAGACAAGGAAGAAGTCTTTGTCTCTGTCCCCAAGCCCACACCCTCTCCTCTACAATGCCCACCTTACTCTCAGTGACGTGCATGGCCCAAGCATAGCCACAGATGGTTTCTTGTCCTGGCTTCCCAAAGGCCCAGAGACCCTGCCCTGGTCTGCCCTGCAACATTTCTGGGCATGGGATGACAGCCAGGTAAAAGCCAGCCGGGGGATCTGGTTCTGCCGTAGCTTGCTCTGGGGCCTGGGCCAAGTCACTATGCCCTCTGATGGGCCTCGGTTTCCTCACCTGTGAAATGAGAATGATAAACCAGTGCTGAGATCTTCCCCAGCACTCAGTTCTGTGCCTGGCTCCGTGGTTCTTGGATGCCTAGAAGGGAGAGATGCCTGGGTATCGCAGACTTGAGTGGTGGGTGGGTGGCCAGGAAATACTGGGAAATTGTGCTAGGCAAAGCCATTGGCCGTTTCTATTACATGCTTCTATTTCAGCTATTTGTAACTTTCTGAAAAGTTCATGGTTTGGGGATTTTCTTTTTTTTGGTCACTTTTTCCATGTTTGGTCATGGCCTGGAGCAACGATTTTTGGAAAGATAGAGTAAAAACCCCTTCAGCTGTTGGTAAGCATTGCAGACACCCACAAAAGATATTCTTTTTCCATTTAGAAGAAACAACAACATCGTTATGTTTTCTGTTTCAGCTCAAATAACTCCCAAACAACTCTAAAGACTTCAGACTTGGCTAGTAATTAATCCTTAATGAAGGGGACTGTACAGTATGTGCTCTGCAAAGTTTGGAAAAAAGAGGTTTCAAATTCAGAAAATCATTGCCGCTTGAAAAAGCTCTGCATTCTTTCCCTGCGTGCTGGACCTCACCTCTCAACAGCAGCCCCTCCTAAGAAAGCCAGGGTAGACCCCCAGTCTCAAATTGTAGCTCACATGGGGTGATTCAGGAGCGAGGTGGCCACGCCTTCTGCCTAAAGATGCTGTTTCCTTTGCCACCCTGGGTGGCCTTTGCCTGTTTCGCAGCCTGAGGGGCTGAGCCTGAGCAAAGGTGGAGTCAGGCCTTACACTGCTTTGTAAGGTGAAGTGAACCTGTCTTTGGAAAGCTTATGTTTGAGGTCCTTGTCCCAGGAAACCTCCAGGAGACACTTTATGGTTTTGAGCAGCCACTGATTCTGGAGTCCCAGGACCCACCAGGGGTCTGAATAGAGGGCTGTGTCCTGAGGCATGAAGTGGTGATGGCTCAAGTGTCCAGAGGAAATGAGGGGCTCTCCCTTGGCTGAGCAAGGGAACCCTCCCCCCTCAGGCCACACTCCCTGGGCTACACCCCTCAGAACCCATTGTCTGGGGGCTCTCTTCTCTCATCTTCCCCCTCTCTCAAATCCCTCTTGGCTTCTTTCAAGCTCTTCTTAATCCTGCTTGCTTCAACCTGGAAGAGGACATTCCATCCTTCAATTGCTTCTCCTCCCTCTGACATCTGCATATCAACACTGGCAGCTCTGGACAGTGAGAGCCTCAATGCCAGGAAACAGGCCCTCTTCACTCTGCAGATCAAGACAGCATTGGAGCTGGGCGTGTTGGGCGGGGCTGGAGTGGGGTGGGGGAAATGTGCCAGTGCGGAGAGACCTTTGGAAGCCTGATGCCCCAGATCTAAGTCAACCTGATCCACTCCCTGCTTCCTACATGGCAGACCTCCCTTCTTCTTCGTGTCCTTACCTGAATAGCAAGTGAACAGGGCTACATCCTCTCCAACCCCCCTTTCAGGGCCAGGGATCTGACTTGACCTTGTGTTCTCAGGACTCTTTATGTGAATGTGCACATATATACACACATATTTACACACACACATGCACACACACAATGGTGACCAGCTAGTTCCCATCTCCACGGAACAAGAGAATAAACTGATTCTGGGGTGGACCAAAGCCAGACATCAGGAGTCACTTGGACAACCATGAGACTCTTGCAGCTGGGGATAGGAGACCAAGAGAGATATGCAGGCAGGGGCATGGACAGAAAGACCTTGAGAAGGCCCTGCCAGCTGGAAGGGTGGAGGATGGACCCTGAACTTGCCTACCAGTCAATGCCAGGATGTCATTTTCTCCCATCTGGTTCCACATCTGGAACCAGCCAGATGCTCATTTCAAAGTGCTGATGAGGCCTGCCTTAATTGCCTCAAGGAGAAGGCCTTTGGTGGCACTGTCTTCCAGACCCTGTCATCTTCTCCAGATGGTAGCCCATTTTTCAGCTGTGCTTCCCTGGGCACACCCACTATACCATGAAGCTGGGGAGGGGTTGGGGGCAGCTGCCTGGAGTGGGCCTTGCCTTAGACCCATTGTCCGGCACTGGAATCTGCAGTGCATTTAAATTTCTTCCTGGGCAGCTGGTGGCCTCCCCGCCTTGCCTCGTCACCTCGTCTTCTGGAACTTCCACACCCTGCCGATTGGGATTTCGACACTTACTGCCCAGCTGCTTTAGCTTTTCCATCTGACAGTCACATAACCACTGCTCCCAGTTTATGGCCCTCGCCTGGTGAAAGCGGAGTGTGTGTACGTCAGGAGAGGCTACTCTTCTCTCCTTCTCCATCCCTGAGACCCAGCTCTGGACCATCCAGACCCCCAGATCTTTTTCCTCAGCTTCAAAGAGGAAGAAACAGGAACCAGCAACCCAACACCTTTGGGAAGCCCATGATGAGGACCATGGAGGATGCTGGAGAGACAACAGCTGGGTCCTGCCCTCAAGGAGCTTAGAATCTTGAGGGTGGGAGGGGCCCTGTGAGGTCTGAGAGCCCTTAGAGGGAAGTCACAGTCATGTACTTCACGAATGGTGCTACCTGGAAGTGCAGAAAGTCAGAGAAGGGAGAGAGCACTGTGAGTTGGGTGTCAGGAAAGGCTTCCTGGAGGAGGTGCTAACTGGTCAGGACAAGGACCGCCCAGAGCCGGTAACCTGACTTCTTCAGGTCCCCAGTCACTGCAGTATGTGTTGGGGGAAGGACGACTAGGCAGCTTCCAGGGTCGACTGTGATTCCCACAAGCTGGAGAGAGAGAAATGGACAGAGAGGGCGCCGTGGATGGGGTGGGGGGTTGCTGAGAGGCACACATTTGTTTCTTGCTCTTCTTGGTTCGGGCTCCCTCCCTCAGCCTCCAGAGCCAGCCCCGCAGTGGGGTCCAGCCTTCCTCTGTCTCAACATCTGCTTCCTCCTTCGGTGCACCTTTGCAGAGCTTTCACCTGCATGCTCATGTGTGATAGGCAGGTAGACAGGCGGCAGAGATGGAGAAACCGTGTGTTGGGGCATTTGAGTGGCTTGTCCCCAGGCTGCCTGTGGCTGGGTGCTGACCCACGGTACACCCCCCCCTTGAGCTGCAGAGCACCCCTGCTACGCCACCTGGTCCCAGACATGTGCTGAGCTCCTGCTCTGTGCACAGCCCGGCGCAGTCCTTGCTGCCCTCAAGGAGCATCTTGTAGGTATCCACTTGCTTATATTCTATTTCATTGAAAAAAGGCATGTGAGAAGGTGCCAGGTTGTAAATCTCCTAAGAGACAATTCTGACAGACATGAAACAGTTAAAAATAGTTGCAGGCACATATGGTAAGGGCCAAAGTGAGCAGCACAGCCCCTCCCATGACTCCCCGTTACCCACAGGCCTCGGCCCCAGCGTCCTAGTTCAGCTCATGCAGCCTTTCCAGATCTTGCTCCTGCCAAACCTCTCTAGCCTCAGCTTTCACCGTTCCTCCTCACGGTCCATGCTTAACCCT
The DNA here is from genome assembly GCF_949987535.1 of Balaenoptera acutorostrata. Classification (NCBI taxonomy): domain Eukaryota; kingdom Metazoa; phylum Chordata; class Mammalia; order Artiodactyla; family Balaenopteridae; genus Balaenoptera; species Balaenoptera acutorostrata. Next base: position 125,260,570 of record NC_080065.1, on the reverse strand, counting down.
ACTGAGCTCACTGCACTTTCCAAATCCATCGCCCTCTTCCTCGCCTCATGCTGTTCCTACTGTTTGCAACACCTCTCCCTCCCTTCACCATGCTAACTCCTATTCAGCTTTCAGATGCCAATTTGTTTATCACCTCCTCTGAGAAGCCTTCCCTGATCTTCAGTGCTAGTCTTGCCTCTGGGCTCCCATGGTGCCCTGTGAGTAGGTAGTCTGAGACCAGCACTTGCACACCCTCTTGTAACTGCCTTTTGCTTATTTGGTTCCCTCCAGGCTGTAAGCTCTTTGAGGGCAGGAGAACTGCCTTCTTCCCCATTTCCTCCCTGCTGCCCAGAATGGTGCCTAGCATTGTGTAGGGCGCCAAACACATCGTTTGAACAGAAGTGAGTTGAGCTGGTGAATGCAAGAAGGAGGGTGATGACAGTCATGGGTGGGCAAGTCAGGGAGATGGCACTCTGTAGAGAAGGTAGAACTTGGGCTTGGACTAGAAGGGGAATTAATAGAATAATACGAATAGCTAATGTTTACTCAGTGCCAGGCTCCGTTCCAAGCGCTTTCTAATTTTATCCTTACAAAAACCCTATGAGGTGGGCATTATCACTCTCCCAATTTTGCAGATGAGTGGAATGTAAAAGGAGAATAATAATGAGTTGGTAGAGACGAAAAGACATTTAGTGCTAAGAAAACTGCGAGAGTAAAGATACAGAGGGACTTGGCAGGATACACGTGGGGACCTTTTCGGAGAGTAGCTGGAGTGGAGGGCTTGGTTCAGGAGCCATGGGAGTGAGGATTGATGAGGTCCAGGGGAGCTAAATCACAGAGAATCTTTACATCTGGGCTCAGAAGTTTGTCTTGATTTAGGCGTTGGGAAGCCATTGCCGCTTTCTCAGCAGGAGATTGGTGGGGTCGGATTTGGCCATGATGTTGATGAATGAATTAGGAGGAAGAAAACAGGCAAGACGGCCAGAAGGAGGATGTTGGCATAACTCCCCTCCCTCCCTGTTCCTCCAGCCATTTTCATCCTTCCCTCTCATCACTGCCCACGACAGCGCTGACATGGTGGCCCAGGGACCCCAGGGCTGGACAGCAGCTGCAGGTCTCCTGGGGCCCCAGCCAGCTCCTCTCTGGCTTGGCTGAGGCTGGCTGCTCAGGGCTGTGACCGTGACCTGGGCTGGGCTGGATTTCTCCTCCACGGTCACTTTTGCTAATGAGAAGCAGTTGTGCTTGCCTCGAACACGTAGGAGGTGGACAGAGAGAACCCTGGGCGGCCCCTTCCTTGCTTCTGCGTGTGTCCCAGCCTCCCTGGGTCTCCTTCCTCATCAGCGTCCAGCCACCACCTCCCCTTCTCTCCTGCTGGACGACTGTCCAGCTAGACTTACCTGACCTCAACTCTGCCCATTCTTTCTGGCTCCCTTTGCATTTCCAGGGCAGGAAAGCTGCCTGGGGTGGGTTGGGGGCAGTGCCTACAAGCCCATTGCTGGGGTCCCTCTCACAGCCTCCTCCTGCTCTCTACACCTTTTTCTTCTCTTTCTCCCTACTGTCAGGTAAAGGGCTGGGGCCACAGGGGCGCTGAGGTCCTGGTTCTCATGTGATTTTTCTCTTTCACTCTTCCTTTCTCTGTGTTTCCCTCTCCACCTCAGCTTCTCAGGGGCCCAAGGCCCTCCTTAGCTGAATAGGACAGGTCCTGTCCTCTTCTCATCATGTAGCCAAATCCCTCTTATCTTCTGAGACCCCGTATACTCCAGAAAGCCTGCTGTGACCACCGCACCTTGTCATTGTTCCAGAAAAGCTGGTTGGGCCCAGGCCCAATGCCCCCAGGTAGCAAGGCAGCCCAGCCCTGATATCCTGGCTTTGAGTCTTTGTGGCTTGTCTGGCTGGTTCTCTCAGGATAGGGGGTTGGGGGTGGAGTGCAGATGGGAGTGGGGACAGTGGAGAGGGGAGGAGTAGACATTCATTCTAGTGTTCTCCCGGCTGGAAGCATCCAGAATACCTAGTTTCAGGAAGGCCAGGGAAAGAGGCCCAGAGTTGTTCTCTGGCTCACTTCTTCTAGCGCTTCCCAGACTCAGGCACCCCCTTCCCCCAGATCCATTAACCCTTAAACCTCAGTCACAAAGGCTCTTTGTGGCCACATCCAGGGCTTTGAGCTTTCAGCAGCTCTCTCTGCAGGGTGGCCCCCCCGAGCTCAGGCGCTGCTAGGGCCCAGGGGTAAGTGCTGGTCCAGACTCTCTCCCCACTTGTCCCCTCCCCCAGAAAGTGTGTCAGAGGCCACTGGGACTCTCAAGGACTTGCTCTTTCCTCTTCTCTTTATTGAGGCCTTTTTTTTTTTTTTTTTTTAATGGCGATACCGTTGATGGCGCACATATTCCAGAGTAGTATGTTCAGGATTAGGCCGTACAATGAGGTTATGACCCCCTCCTGTGCGGCCCCCACCCAGGGGAGCTTGCCCTACATCTGGCCGGCGTGCGTCTGGCTCAGGCTCACAGCTGGCCAGATGTTGCATCCCTGTCAACCCAGGCCTGCAGCCTCGTCTGCTAGGGGCTGGAGCTGCATGCACACATGCACGCTCACACACAGACACACGCACGCACACACGCACGCTCACACACAGACACATGCATGCATAGCCCACCCCACCCCCTCCGTTTGGAGCACTGAAGCACTGAGGTCATCTGGCTCTCCCCGGGGAGCTCGGCCTTGGTGCGATTATTCCTCCCCTCCAGCACCGTGGTAGGGCAGGCCGGCTGTTGGGACACATCTGCAGAAGTATGTAAATATCAGGTTCCCTGCTTCTAGCCCAGACAGGCTGGTGGGAAGGACCCACTTGAAACCAGGCTCTGAGTCTGGAGCCTACCCCCGCCCCACCCAGGGGCCAGCTGTTCTTAACAAGTTTCTTGTGCACTTGTTTTGAGATGCTCTGAGCCTTAAGCTCTCCCGTCTCATGCTGAGACTCCCCTCTGTACCCTTCGGCTGCCCACCCACCCTCATCCGACCTTGTCTCATCTTCCTCCTTCCTGTCTTTTGTAATCCACAGCGTGTGCAGTTTTAAGGTGCAGAGGCTGAGCTCTGGACCCTCAGATAATTGAGAGGTGACCTGCCAAATTTGTTTGCCCATTGGTGTTGGCAGAGGCCGGGCAGGGGGATCGGGGAGGGAAAGGAAACTGGCATTTATTGGGTGTCAGCTATGTGTCAGGCACTGAGCTAGGTGCTTCAAATATATTATCTTGGTTAATCTTTGCAACCACCCTGCAAGGTAGCTATTATTATCTTTGTTTTACACATGAGGAAAGCGTGGCTCAGAAAGGTTAAATCTCTTGCCCAAGGTCACATGGCCGGGAAGAGGCAGAGCCAGAATTCTAAACCTAGTCCATTTGACTACAAATCTTATGCCCTTATACCGTGCTGTCTCCCCGACAACTTTGCTGGTGAGTGAATGCCTGTACGCATCTGCAGGTCCTCCTTCCTGGCCACTGTATTCTCTGGATCTTCCAGAGCTGGGACCCTGAGGCTGTGAGCTTTGACCTTCCTGCCAGGCTAGGCAGGACTGCTGGGGTAAGCCAGGGGGAGGGTGTGCACAAAGGGGATGCTGGGCTGAGGTTGCAGTGTTGTAACCAGTGGAGTTTCTGCATGGTTGGTCAAGGGCATGGTGACTGAGGTCTCCGAAACAGAATTAAGAGTTGAGAAAACTGGGTGGTGTAGGATAAAAGGCAGGCTGATTGGCCAAGGAGTCATCTGTGGGGAACTTGGGAGCTTTCCACGGCTATGGGGCAGAAGGAACCTCATGAAAGGGAAAGGAGGGAGCCACAGAGCCCAGGCTGCTATTGTCACCTTATCATCCATCAGCCGTCCGAGGGGCTCCCAGCAGATGGCCCATTCCAGTGGCACTCCCGGGACCCCTCCTCCTGACCACAGAATGTGACATCCTAGACAGGCAGCTAGGGGTGGACAGGCGCCCTCCAGCCTGACCATGACTGACTAGGTCCCCATGGCAGCTCTAGTACTTGGCCCCTCTCTAGGCTTAGAGAGCAGGAACATGGCCTCATCCCTACCTCACCTGATCCCAATACACAGCCGTAGGCACACACACGCAAACTCCTTTCCTACCCAGAGACACACACAAATACTGTTCTGTATCTTTGCCTCATGCAAAACTGTCATTGTGGAGATGAAACTGAAGCACAAAGAAGGTAAGTGACTTGTCCAAGGTCACATAGCCGGCAAATGTGTATTTTATCCTTCTCAGTCTGCATCCAGAGCTCAGCCCACCATAGGGAGGGAGCATGGGACAGTGGGAACAGCACCGGTTGGGGGAGTCAACCAGACTAGATTGAAAGCCCAGCTCTACCTCTTCTCTGTGCTGTGACTCAACATCTTGAACCCGCCGTTTCTGCTTCAGTGAACTTCCAAGTTTCCAGTGAGGATTAGAGACAATGTAGCAGGTGCTCAATAAATAGGAGCTGTGGCTGGCAGCTGCAGCCAGGACACTGGCTATGCTAGTAGTTGGAGCGCAGCTAGAATGCTGGCTGGGATAGGCGCTGAGATCCTGGGCTGGAATGGTGGCAGTGATCAAAGTGATGGTAACAATGATTTGGGAAGTGAACCTCTGTTTGGGGGACAAAAGTGGTCCATTCAGGTTAGTTCTCTCAGGAAGTTCAGAGAGGAACTTCTTTCCCACCACTGGAAAAAAGGGCTCCATATGTGACAGCCCTGACGTTGGATGTGATCAGATGTCAGGTGCAGTGAGACTGTGTGGACCCTGGTTCAGTTCTGTCTGTGGAGAGTTTTTCCCCAGGAAGGGAGGCAGCTGTGAGTCTAGGCATCTGCAGGAGGAATGGTCGGCCTGGGGATGGCCAAGACTACCCCTTTCTTGGTTCCCTGGGAAAGAGCAGGTCACAACACAGCCTTAGGACTGGCACCTTTTTATAGAGGTGGGACTGGGAAGGTGCTCTTAGGTTTCAGTTCAAGGAGAGACTTCAGCTCTCTGAGCATCAGGAATTGTCTACTTTGGAAGAAGCTAAATGTTTTCCAGACAGCACATCATACTCCTGGGTGTGGGGGAAGTCTTAGAGCCTCTAGTGCTGCATTTCAGTTTCCCAGGGATGGGCAAACCGTCCAGCTCTCCCCTGGGGTGGATAAGGAAGGCCCAGCCAGTCAGGGATGGGCCAGTGTTGACCATCTGTGTCCCTGGCATTGGGAGTTTGTTCTCTGCTGTGTGTCTCACTCCAGCTGACCTTTTGGGGGGCAAGTTAGAAGTGTTGTAACAGCCTGGCTCCAAGGTGGCTCTATCCTGGGGAGCCAGAAATTCTTTTTCTACTAATACTCCTTTGAAATAATCCTTTTAATCAGGTTTCCCCTAGGAAGAGTCTGAGACACCACTCTCAACACATTTGCACTGGTCTCTTTGTCACAAATGGGCCAGTCCTAGCAGCAATTTGCGATTTAGACAGAGACAGGAGCCATGCAGAGAATATAGCAATTCTAGCTGTCCTTTGGGAGACCTTACCCCCTGACCAGCCCCCTGCCCTGGCTTTGAAGGTGTCTGTTAACTTCCTTTTTCTTAGTCTCCAAAACCAAGGTGGGCAGGGCTTGTGTAGAGGAAGCTGGTGAATATGAACACTTACCCGTGGCCAGATACCCAGCAGGGTCTCACGTGGAAGCAGCCACCTATGTGAAAACCTGAGAGATGTGACTTTTGAGGCCTTGAGGAAAGCTCTTTGCACTAAATAGCAGCCACACTGGGGTCATTCCTTAGCCTAAGATGTTCTTCTTATGTAACATGTCAATTCCCTACTTAAAATAAAACAAAGAGAGAAATATCATAGAAGTCTGGTAAGACATAGGCTAACATGTTTATAATAATGATCTTTAGGTGGTACGAGTTCTAGTGATTGCCTTATTTGTATTTATCTATGAATTCTCTTTTATAAAAGAAAAAATGTAATGTGGGAATTTGCATTAAGGGGATGCAAAGGGGAATTTGCATTAAGACATCAGTCAATTGTGCTTCAATAAAAATTAGCTCTGGGTCTTTTCCTAAGAACGGGATGTTCTAGAGGGAGGGAGATCACCTCTGAATCCTTAAACCTAATATAGTGTATCACGCCTGGTACATAGCAGGACCATCAGATGTCTGTGGAATTAATTTATTGATTGATTTTTAAGAACTGATAGGTGGAAGTGATAGAAATTTGGTAGAAGAAAGACTGGGCCTCCTGAAGATCTTTTGATATGCAGAGTAAACAGCTTCTTTTTCTCTTAAAGGGAAAAGAGAGAAAGGAGACCATTTCTATGATGGTCAAATTAGTCCTGTCAGTTTGGTTCCTCACTGAGATGCCTACAGTATGGATCTTTGGGGAACCCTATTGATAGAGACTTGAGTGATCTGGCCTTGGGAGCCTCTGGGTCATCAAGACTCAAAGACATTAATAGTTAACGGCAAATTGATGCCCTTGGCTGTTGAGCTTACCTGTGCTGAGGGAATCTTGACTCTAGCCTCTTGTCTTATCCCCCATGTCCAATCTGCAATCAAGTTCTAGAAATTTTCTCTCCTAAGTATCTCTCAATCCTACCAGTTCTCTTCATCCTCACTGTCACCACCCTTAGCTCACCTGGAATTACTGCAACAGTCTTTCTTCTATTCTCCAGGCTTCAGCCAGAGTAAATCTTAATATGTAAATATAACCTTATCATTATACTGCTTGAAACCATTCAGTAGCTTTCCATAGCACTCAGGATAAAGTCCAGACTTCTTGGTATGCAGGTTTGCAATGAAGATTAGAGACAACATAGCAGGTACTCAAAAAATGGGAGCTACTACTGGCAGCAATGGCCGGGATATTGGCTATGGTAGTAGTTGGAATGTAGCTAGGATGCTGGCTGGCATAGGGGCTGAGATGCTGGGCTAGAATGGTGGCAGTGATATTCAAGCTGATGGTAACAATGATTTGTGAAGTGGACCTGTTTTGGAGACAAGAATGTTCCATTCGGGTTAGTTCTTTCAGGAAGTCCAGAGCTGAACTTCTATCGCACCACTGGAATGAAGGGGCTCTCTATGCGGGAGCCCTGAGGTTGGATGTGACCGGATGTCAGGTGTAATGAGATTGTGTGGACCCTGGTTCAATTCTGACTGTTCAGTTTCCCCAGGAAAGGAGCCTGCTGCCTGGTCTGGTATGGTCCAGTAAGCTAGATTTTGTACATTGGGTGGGGTGAGGGGGTGGGGAACAGTTTTATCGAGATATAATTCACATACCACACAATTCACTCATGTAAAGTGTACAGTTCAGTGGTCTTTAATATATTCATGGAATGGTGCAACCATCACTACAATCAATTTTAGAGCATTTTCATCACTTCAAAAAGAAACCCCATACTCTTTAGCCTCCTATCACCCCTAGCTATAGGCAACTACTAATCAGCTTTCTGTCACTATAGATTTGCCTATTCTGGACATTTCATATACATGGTATACATGGAAGTATACAATATGTGGTCTTTTATGACTGGTTTTTTTCACTTAGCATAACGTTTTCAAAGTTCATCCATGTTGTAAGTGTATTGGTACTACATTCCTTTTTATTGCCAAATAATATTCCAGTGTATGTAAATATGTGTGTGTGTATATATATATATATATATATATATATATATATATATATATACCACATTTATCCATTCATCAGTTGATGGACATTTGGGTTATTTCTACTTTTGGCTATTACGAATAATACTTCTATGAACATTTGTGTGTAAGTTTTTGTATGGACAGATGTTTTTATTTCTCTTGGGTGTATATTTACACCTGGGACAGGGATTGCTGGGCCATATGTTAACTCTGAGTTTAACCTTTTGAGGAACTGCCAGACTGTTTTCCAAAGCAGCTGTACCATTTTACTTCCCTAGCAGCAGTGTATGAGAGTTCCAGTTTGTCTACATTTTCACCAACACCTGTTATTACCTGTCTTTTATTCTAGCCATCCTAGTGGACGTGAAGTGATGTTTTATGTTTGTTTTTTAATGTAGAGATCTTTATTAGATTAACTTGATATGACTATTAACACAAAATATAACTCATTACATTTAAATTCGTGGTCTGTAATAGTGCCAGATTTAAAGAAATAAACACGTGGATATGGGGCATTACCTTTTTCATTAATTCCTGACTGGTATCAATCTCTGCTTAATTTAAACTTTAACATTGAGCCTCTTAGCATGAAAAGTCCTTCCTGGAACATACACTTTATTACTTTAGGACTTTAGACTTAGGCATCAGAAGTCCTCAGGGGCAGCAGAGGTTGTCACACATAAATAAAGGGTTGGTATTGATATTCCAAAAGTCTCCTTTTGGAGACTTTCACTGATATACTTGTAGCTGGGTCCTGCTTCTTTGAAACCCAAATTCCCATTCATCCTTCCCCATTTTAGGCTGTCCTGCCACTTGTCAGTGATGGCTTTTAAAAATAGATCTCCAGAACATTTTCATCTTGCAGACCTGAAACTCTGTACACATTAAACAACTTCCATTCTCCCCTCCCCACCAACCCCTGGTAACCACTGTTTCACTTTCTGTTTATATGAATTAGACTACTCTAGGTACCTCTTAAGTGGAATCATACAGTATTAGTCTTTTTATGACTGGCTTATTTCACTTAGCATAATGTCCTCAAGGTATCCATGTTATAGCATGTTTCAGAATTTCCTTCCTTTTTAAGGCTGAATAATATTCCATTGTGTGTATATACCACATTTTTATTTATCGATTCATCCATTGATGGACATTTGGGTTGCTTCCACCTCTTGGCTATTGTGAATAGTGCTGCTGTGAACATGGGTGTGAAAATATCACCAGCAGTGAGACTGTTGGATCATATGGTAGTTCTAGTTTTAATTTTTTGAGGAACCGTCATACTGTCTTCCACAGTGGTTGCACCATTTCACCAACACTTGTTATTTTCTGGTTTTTTTGGAAAGTAGCCATCCTAATGGGTGTGAGGTGACATGTCATTGTGATTTTGATTTGCATTTCTCTGATGTTTAGTGATGTTGGGAATCTTTTCATATGTTTGTTGCTCATTTGCATATCATCTTTAGAGAAATGCCTATTCAAGTTCTTTGTCCATTTTTTAATCAGGTTATTTAATTTTTGTTGTTGTTGAGTTGTAGGAGTTCTTTGAATATTCTGGGTATTAATTCTTTACCAGATATACGATTTGCAAGTATTTTCTTCCATTCCATATTTTGCCTTTTTATTCCATTAATTGTGTCCTTCTCAATGATCAGAAATTTTAAAGTTTGGTGTAGTCCCATTTGTCTATTTTTGCTTTTGTTGCCTGTGCTTTTGTTGCCTATGTCATACCCAAGTGTCTCATGGTTTTGATTTGCATTTCCTTAATGGCTAATGATGTTGAACATCTTTTCATGTACTTACTGGCTATTGGTATATCTTCTTTGGCAAAATGGCTATTCAAGTCTTTTGCCCATTTTTTTTTTTTTTTTTTTTTTTTTTTTTAATTTTATTTATTTATTTATGGCTGTGTTGGGTCTTCGTTTCTGTGCGAGGGCTTTCTCCAGTTGTGGCAAGCGGGGGCCACTCTTCATCGCGGTGCGCGGGCCTCTCACCATCGCGGCCTCTCTTGTTGCGGAGCACAGGCTCCAGACGCGCAGGCTCAGTAATTGTGGCTCACGGGCTTAGTTGCTCCGTGGCATGTGGGATCTTCCCAGACCAGGGCGCGAACCCGTGTCCCCTGCATTGGCAGGTGGATTCTCAACCACTGCGCCACCAGGGAAGCCCTTGCCCATTTTTTAATCAGGTTGTTTTTTGTTGTTGTTGAGTTGTCCTTTGCCCATTAAAAGTTTTTTTTTTTATTATTGAGCTGTAAGCATTCTTTATATATTTGGGGAGTATTGCCATCTTGACAATGTTAAGTCTTCTGAATTATGAGCATAAGATGTATTTCATTTTATTTAGATCTTCTTTACTTTATTTCAACAATGTATTTTGTAATTTTTAGAGTTTGTTTTGTACTTCATTTGTTAAATTTATTCCTACATATTTTATTCTTTTTGATGCTATTATAAATGACATTTTCTTAATTTCATTTTTTGATTGTTCATTCAAGTGTATAGAAATACTATATATTTTTATAATATTATAATATGATATGATATATATTTTATTATTCTTACAAATATAAGGTATATATTTCTTGTATCATGTAACCTTGCTGAACGCATTTATTCTAATAGTTCTTTTTTTTTTTTTTTTAGTGGATTCCTTAGGATTTTCTATATACAAGATAATGTCATCTGTAAATATAGTTTTACTATTTCCTTTCCAATCTGGATGCCTTTTATTTAATTTTCTTATCTATACATTTGTTGAAAAAATCAAAGAACAATATTTGTGACATGTGAAAATTTTATGAAATTCAAATTTTAGTGCCAATAAATAAAATGTCTTTGGAATGTATAGCCATGCCCATTTGTTTACATATTGTCTATGGCTGTTTTTACACTTCAATAGCAGAGTTGAGTAGCTGCAATGAAGACCACATATGATGCTGTCATCACTTTGCTCCGTTATAAATTACAGTGATTCACTTATAACTTGACAGTGTTTCAAGTGACATGTGTGTCACTGTTCTGTGGCATTTTATTTTTTATTATCAGTTCACACTCAGGTCAAAACGAGAAAAGAAAAGTAGACTTTGAATGTCATAATTTTGAGGCCACAGTGAACTGTGGATTATTTTATCAAATTAAATGACAAAGAATTATTTATTGTGCAACGACATTATAGCTATGCTAAAAGAATACAATATACGTCAACATTACCAAACAAATTTTCATCACAATAGTCCCAATTCACAGGAAAGCAATGGTTTGAAAAATTTGGAAATTTAAAGTGGAATATCTCATTATAGCAGAATTCCTCACAAAAATAAAAAATGAAAATCAGGCTACAACCAAAGTAAGTTTCCAAGTGGCTCATTTGTTAGCAAAGCAAGGAAAACTGTTTACAAATGGTGAGTTAATTAAATCATGGTTGATTGTAGCAACTGAAGAATGTGTCCAGAGCAAATAAACTCAAAGACTATTAGTCTTTCGGCAAAAACAGTCATTCAAAGAGCTGAGGACATTAGGAGCAATGTAAATAGTAAACTAAAAGACAAGGCAAATGATTTCAAGTGGTTTTCCTTGGCTCTGGATGAGTTGACAGATGTTAATGATACTGGCCAGTTATTGTTTATTCAAGGAATGGATGCCAAGTGTGAACTGACTGAAGAATTAGCCTCTAAGTATAGTCTGCATAGAGCAACTATAGGTGAGAATAGTTGAGAAAACACTAATTCAGTACAACCTGAAGTGGAATCCGCTAAGATGTGTTATAACTAATGATGGCAAAAAATATGTGTAAAACAGAAAAAGCCTTACTTAGGCAAATTTACAAAACTTGTTAAAATGTAAAAGGTGTTTAAAGCATATCATTTTTCATTGCATTATTCATTGGCAGGTACTTTGAGGAAAACATTTTAATCTATCATGTGCTGTTCAGTCAGTAGTGACAACAGTGAGCTTTATATCTCTATATACATAGATATAGATCTAGATATAATATATACACTCTTGGGAACTTAACTATTGATATTTCTGTGAATTTCTATCAGAAATAAGAGCTGAATATGTTAACTTCTCCTACTATACAGCATTTTGATGGCTTAAGAGTAGTAAAGTTTTACTGTGATTTTTTTGAGCTCAGAGCTGAGATAGAAATTTTTCTGAATAAGAAAAACTGCCCTCTACCACTCAAACCCTGAATGGCTTTGGAATTTAACTTTTGCTGCAGACTTGATATTTATTAATGAATAAAACCTAAAATTACAAGGCAAAATAATGCTTATTTGTGAAATTTATATTGTGGTAAAATAATCTCAACTACAACTTATGTTGTTTGAATCACGTGTAATGTCAAGCTGCTTTATATACTTCCCACGCTGTCAGAAGTTGAAACAAGAAGCAGGAACTCCATTCCCACAGACATTTGCAGTGAAGTATTTTCTGAGCTCAAACTATAGTTCCATCTGTGTTTTTTCCAACGTTGATGCAAGTGCAAAGGAAATTTCCATATTTCAAAATTAATTTAAATGTGCAATTGAGGAGCTTCCACCTAACTTTCAATTGGAAGTGATTAATCTGCAATGTAATGATAGGCTAAAAGGCAAATATCAAGAGAAGAATCTGATAGAATTCTATAAATACCTTCCAAGTGATGAATATACTCAATTAAAATCACATGCTCATGGATTGATAGCAATATCTGTTAGTATTTATGTGTGTGAAAAGACATTTTCAAAGCTGAAATACATAAAATTTCATTACAGATCAGCATTAACAGGTGAACATTTGCAATCAATTTTCATGATAGGGGACACTAACTTTGCATCCCAATTAAGTGCCATGTTATTCCTCCCCCCCCAAAAAAATTCCATTATTCTCATTAGTAGACCTGTATTACAAAATGTTGCACTCAATTATTATATTTTGAATTTCATCAATAAAATTGCAGAAATTAATTTTTTCTCTTCTCGTATAAGTACCTACAATATATCCTTGATTTTGCCTCTTGGCTCACAAGGTCTAAAATATTTACTATCTGGCCCTTTATGGAAAAAGTTTCCTGACCTCTAGCTTACATGATGAAAACCTGGCTGCTACCTGTTTACCTAATTCACATTTTCTTTCTTTTCTTGGGATCTTTGCACATGTTATTCCCTCTGCCTGGAATGCTTTTCCTCTTCTTCCCCACTTCCATTGGCTGACTCCTTATTGTCCTTCAGGTCTTAGCTTAGGTATAACTTTTTCAAGGAAGTATTTTCCAACACTGCCGCCCCCCCACCAATGTGAGATAGATATCCCTTCTGTGAAATTCCACGGCATCCTGTACCTCTCCTGCATCAGTAATCTTTTTAAAAATGTACATGGCAGAAAGTCCAAGAATGTATGATAAACAATAAAGTCTCCTGCCTATCTCAGACTCAGGCACTGATTCTTCTTCCTAGAGGCTATCACTATTACATTTTCCTGAGTATCTTCTAGAGATATTTTCTGCCTGTATGAGACATACATATATGTTTGCTATCATTTGTGGGGGAAAAATGAATACTATATACATAGTTCTGCACCTAGCTGTTTTTTTTTCCCACCTACATTGGAGTGGAAACTTTGGAGTTCATTCCATATGTATTAGGTAGAGTTACCTCATCCTTTTTTAAAACTTGACATAGAATTTACATACAATAAATTTCACTAATTTTAAGGGTACAAGTCTATGAGTTTGACAAATGTATACAGCCACGTAGAACACTGCCACTATCATCTTATAGAACATTTCCATTACCCCAAAAAGTTTCCTCATGCCCCTGGCAATCACTGACTTGCTTCCTGTCACTGCAGTTTTTGGTTTCTTTTTTCTCTTGTAATTGATTTCTAGTCTCATACTGTTGTGGTCAGAAAAGATGCTTGATATAATTTTAATCTTCTTAAATGTATTGAGACTTGTTTTGTGGCCTAGTATGTGATCTGTTGCTGTTCAGTGGAATGTTCCATGAATGTTAATTAGGATTGTTGGGGTTTTGTTCTAGTGGATAGTTATTTCCAATGTTTTGCTGTTAAGATTATCAATGAACATTATTAATTCCTATAAATGAAAATTGCTTCAAAGGTTATGTGCATTTAAATTTTTGATAGCTTTAACCAATGTCCCTCCATATAGGTTATACCAATTTACATCCCACTAGCAATGTATGAGAGCTATCATAGCACCTGTTACATGGCTTGCTTCACACACAAGAATCATCATTCATCACTGTACTCCCAGCACCTGATACAAGGCCTACAAACTTTGTCTCCCCCTACCTTGCTGACCTTCAAAATGACTTAACTGTACTTGGCCCATTGGACTTTTTTTTTTTTTTGGCCGTGTTGGGTCTTCGTTGCTGCGCGTGGGCTTTCTCTAGTTGCGGCAAGCGGGGGCTATTCTTCCTTGCAGTGTGTGGGCTTCTCATTGCGGTGGCATCTCTTTTGCAGAGCACGGGCTCTAGGCTCATGGGCTTCAGTAGTTGTGGCACTCGGGCTCAGTAGTTGTGGCTCGTGGGCTCTAGAGCGCAGGCTCAGTAGTTGTGGCACATGGGCTTAGTTGCTCCGCGGCATGTGGGATCTTCCCGGACCAGGGCTCGAACCCATGTCCCCTGCATTGGCAGGGAGATTCATAACCACTGCGCCACCAGGGAAGCCCCTGGACTTCATTCTTGAAACTTGGCTCCAGTATTTCCCCTATGGCGTGGTAATAGGGAAAGACCCCTTCTCTACTTCTCTCTTTCATACCCTGCTCTCAAGGACCTACTCTCATCCCACCTTCTCCAGATTGACTTCCCTGATGACTGTGACCCTCACAGATCTTCTTAATCTCTGAACTGCTACATTTAAAGTTATACCCCACAATCTAAGGCTTGATCATATCCTGTTTGTTTACTAATGTTCATATAATTTGTATTACTAACTAGATAAAAACTCCTTCAGGATTGGGTTATTTTTTTTTCCCTTCCATAATATCAGCAAATTGAGTTCCTTCTGCATGTCAGGTCTTGTCCTGGGCACTTTATATTATCATTTCATTTCATCTTCACAACAGCGTTGTAAAGTAGGTATCATTTTCCTCATTTTACATATGAGGAAATGAGGCTCAGCAAGGTTAGATGGTGAATCCAAAGGCACCAGCCAATGAGACTGAATCACTAGGCTGGCATTCAAACTTGGATCCATCTGACTCAAAGCCCATGTACCCTTGGCTTTTTAATTCTAGTTGGACTTGTAACCTCTTGCTCTTTGCTGGCCACTAGTCCAACTGTCACCATGTGAAACAGACCCAGATAAATCTGTTTGTTCTTTGGATGATATCTGGTGGCTTATCGTTCTCTGTAAACCTCTTGTTACTGTAAATAGAAGCCTGCTTGTCTGCTCTAGCATAGGCTACCCTTTTTATCAGGATCCACCCATGGCCTGCCACTCCCTGAACCCCTACTTGGTAGCCCACATGGCCTTCATTGTCCCCTAATGGGTTTTCCCTAGCCATTTTTGCCAAGTGGGGCCCTGAGCAAGGCTAGCAGCCGACAGTGAGCATATGGAAGCCAGTGTGAGGCACGCACTTTATCATCAGAAGCAGAAGTGTGTTCTGGTAGAGATGGAAAGCAGACCTCCTGCCAGGAGAAGAAACACAAACCAACAGGAACCTGTGTAAAAGTTTGAATTGAGCTCTGCTCCTTTTCTGTCTCTGAGACCTGGAGGAGTTTGGTCCTCTTTGTTGAAACCTTTTTCAAACATACCCTACACATGGCTAAAACAGATCATACATAAACTATCTCTTTGCAGGGATTCATTAGGAATCATCTTGCTTTCAGTGCCTTATAGACATGGTCACCTCTGCGCTGCTGAGTCAAGTCCTTTGGTTTACCCCAGAATCAGCAAACTGGAAGAGAAAACTTCTTTTTTAATTCATTTACATCCCTTCCCCCAAGGAAGGCATGAAACTTCAAATTTGTAGAAAGAAGGCAATTTTGCTTTAAGCTGGTCCTCTGGTTAGGTCTGAGAGGGAATAAATCTAGTCCTGACTCGGAGTGGGAAAAATTTAGGAAAGGGGAGAGTGTGCTATGGGAAAACACTCTAATCCTGGTTTGTCCCACAAATAACCATGTTAATATGTCAGTACAGAAACCCTCTCTGAAGCTGAAGGGGGTGTCTTGGGTTAAGAACTATGTTGAAATGGCTCATGCTAAGTGCCGTCACGTATTCAAACAAATGAGCGGTAAATGTCCCTGTTGGTGTCCCTTTGTCCTCAAGGTAGAGTCATAATTGACTGGAATATGGAGGTGATTCTTCTCACTAACAGAATGACCCAGCAGCTGATAGCAGGGTTGATGTGTGAGGGGCTTGTGAGGTGTCAAGCCCAATTGGAAGAAGGAGTCTGAGAGCCAGAGGGGTCCTTGAGAAGTTTTGGTAAAGGGGAGAAGTCATCCTGCAGTTAAAAACATTTTAAGAAAGACCTACAAGTAGCCTCCTGGGGGTACCATTTCCTTGGTACTTAGATGGAAGTGTGGCTTCTCTACTTGGTAGACATTTCCATACAACTGTGACCACTATTCACACCTTCCTTCTGAGGAACTCCTAGCCCACACCTGATCTCATGTATTCTCCTGCCTTCCCCAGGAAGCAAGAATTATATTTTCATTCACCTGACAAGCACTAGGAACACCCACTGTGTTAGGTGCTGGGAGGGCAGTGAGGAAGGAGAAAATGTCCCTTTGAGTTAAAGATGACAGTCTAGTCAGGCCAGTGAGGCCACAGGAATCATTGTGGTAGAAGGCATGGCATGTTTCATTGGAGGGAAGCAACATCTGATCCTGTTCTTTAGGGACAGGTAGTTTTAGAAATAAAAGAGATGGCATAAAGAGCCTAGGAGCTAGCATAAGCATTCTTGGGAAGGAGCAGGGTGTGTTTGAGAACCAGGTGGCCAGAACAATGAGAAAAGACACAATATGGATGCCTTGAGCAGCAGGCCAGAGGATTTGGACACTACCTGAGAGTTGATAGAGAACTTAAAGGCCTTTGAGCAGAGGAGTGACAAGATAAAGCTCTTTGGAAGGATTCATCCAGCAACTTTGTGTGGGACTTTTTTTGGGGAGGGCGGGGGACTAGAGAGCCAGGATGAAGGGGGGAAGCTGGGAGACTGTGGAAGGCTTGAGTGTGGTGGTAACGATGAGAATGAGTAGATAGGAAGGGGCAGAGGTGTTAGATGAACATCGTGCTGGTAGAATTAGCCAGACACAGCCAGTGATGAATGCAAGTCAGAGACAATTCCTGATTGTCAGCTCCAGTGGCCAAGAAAATGCGGAGGCAGGTAATAGAAGTCAGAGAGTCAGAGGCAGAAGGCTGAGGGGAGGAGATGTTAAGTTCCATTTGTAGTGTCTGGGCTTCACTTTCCAGTATCCAGCTGGAGTTAAGAACACAGGATTGACCATCAGAAGAGCCAGGGTTGGAAACACACTTGGGGTGTCCTCGAGAAGCCATGGTTGTTGCTGTGAGGGTTGTGGAAGTCCTTGGGAGGGAAATGAGAAATAAATGGCCCATGCCAAGCCCAGTACCTGGCCCAGAGCAGCTCTCATATCCTTGTGGAAGAGAGAAGTAAATGAACGGATGAATGAGCCAAGGGCAGAATCCTGAGAAGCACTTACACATACAGAGTGAGACAAAAAGGAATAGCCTATCATTGAAGGAGGGGGAGAAATAGCCTTCAGAAAGGTGGGAGAACCAGAAGAAAGAGGAGCCCTGGGAGAGGAAGAAGACACAGGAGGGGAGACTTTTAGGAAGGAGGTGGCCCACAGTGTTCACTGTTGCGAAAAAGTGGAGATCCCTGGAAGGCTGTCAGGACAGCTGGCTTCATTGCTATGAACTGGGCAAGTCCCATAGCTCGCGCCAGTGATGGGACTCAGGGCCCAGGCATCCATGCCCATCTTGTTGTCTTTCCTGTTTTGTCATGATGCCTGCTCCAGTCATGAGAGTACTGGGGGCTGACTGATGGAGAGGGGGTTCCTTTTTGTCTCTTGCCTCTACCAGTGGTGGAGACTACAGGGCATGCAGTGAGCTGACAATATGAGGGTTGAGATGGTTCTGTTTTCTAAGACAAAGAGGCTTTTCCCAGGGCAAGGGGCAGAGTAGGGACATAGCACCCCATCTCTGTAAAGACTGCCTCTTGGCCTCCCAGGGAGAGGGTAGACAAAGCTGTGAGCTGGTGGCCATCCCATCCAAGGGCAGTGGAGTAACTCTGGGGATGGTTTTCTTTGGACATGAGATAAGGGGAGAGTAGGGCCAGAGACTATTCAAAACTTGT
Organism: Balaenoptera acutorostrata; assembly: GCF_949987535.1. Taxonomy (NCBI): domain Eukaryota; kingdom Metazoa; phylum Chordata; class Mammalia; order Artiodactyla; family Balaenopteridae; genus Balaenoptera; species Balaenoptera acutorostrata. The sequence goes on along the minus strand of NC_080065.1, from coordinate 125,242,638 downwards.
CCTGTAGGCTGTGCCAGGTTTCTTTTCTATAATTTTCATTTTCATGTCTGCTGTATTCTTTGAGGAGCAATCCCACAGCCTCTAAGCAGGGAACTGGAGGGCTTCAGGTACAAGAGGCAGAGTAAAAGTGGGGTGAGGGGAGGGGGGGATGTAGCTGCCTGGAACTCCCTGCAGTGAAGGTTCCAAATAGGATGGGGCAACAGGGCAGGGGTGAGGCATCTGGGCCCAGAGTGAGCCAAGAATAACCATAGTGGGGAGGGGGCGGGAAGAGAGATTGCTACTCCCACTTGCATGCTCTCCCAGTACGGTCTCCTGGCGAGGCAGCTGTGACCCTTGCCAGGTACCACATCCTTTTATTAGATCTTAGAATCTTGACTCTGCGGAAGACACTAAGGTTAGGGGTATCCTAACGTGGAGTCCTGGTAGAGGGTGGCCAGCACAGACCCTGAGCTCCATCCCCTCAGGAGCCAGGAAGCTTTTCTTCCTTCCATGGTCACAGAGAGTGCTGTGTCCAACTGTCTGGTAGAAGGTCTGGATGCAATGTGCTTGGAAGGTGAGCTCAGGTGATGTCACAGATGGGGCTTACTGCTTCCACTTTGATCAGACCTCCCAAAGAAGAGGGAACGGGGGTTCTATCCCTGGAGGAGTTTACTGAGCATTCATTTATCACCTTTGGGCTGGAGGCAGCCTTGCCTGAGCCCAGAGCCTGGAGGCTGACCACTTCTAGACTAATGAAGTAAGGAAGAAAACAGCACAGTTAGACTATTTTCCTGCCCAGGCATACCTCTGTACAGGAGCCCTGCTCATTCCCACTCGGCAGTACACTTGATGGAAGCCATGGCCCTGATCTCTGGACAGACTGAGCAACCAGGGGCCAGGCCACCGAGGCCGTAAGCACAGCACCATCACTCGCTGCAGCCAGCCTGGGGTCTGGGAAGCAGGGAGAATCAGGAAGGGGTAGCTAGTTTGGAGGGCCATTGAGAGCCAGGCTTATATGATCATATGTGACTGAGCACGACCACACCTGCCCTGTGTGCACTGCTCCCTGCAAAGGACTCAAGCACTAGTGCTGCCTCTGTAGTGTCATCCTTCCCTGGTGGGCACCTATGCCCATCTCAGAAAGCGCAGAGGCAACTGTTAAACACGTGGAGCCAAGATGCCCACAGCCACGCATCCTGACCCCAGCAGGGCAACCAGAGCACGTGTGACATGGCACACTATCTCTTGGGACCCGAAGAAGTCAATCTGTTGTGGACGGTCAAGGTTCTTCTCTACCCTCTTCCTGTGTCAGAAGAAGACTCTGGGCTCTCCCCCACCCTGCTCCTGTGTTAGGGGCAATGGGATGACTCAGAGGCTGCGATGGCCACATTTGCTGTGCCTGCTGGGTGCGTGTGGCAGGGGCGAGGTGGAAGGAAACAAGGTGAAGGCACCCTGGGCAGCGAGGATGGGCCCTGCCAGCTGGTGGGTGCAGCCTCGCTATATCCATGGATGGCTGCTTGGAAGACCCGTGGAGTGGATGCAATGCTGGGGCCTACTGGGCTGTGGGAGCCAGACAGTTGAGGATAGATGGACCAAAATAGTGCCCTGCATCGTCCCTCAAGCTCTCGGCAGCTGCAGAGTCCTCTACAGACCTCAGGAGCTTCACTGTAGGCGTCTGCCCGCAGCCTCTGCCAGCGCAGTTCCTCCCTCAGCTTGGTTTGGCTGCAGGGCCTTTGCTTTTCCCCTCAGTGGTGTGGCTCAAGGGCCTGAACTGCTCTGCTCTCAGCAGTGCTCCCCACTCCAGGGGTCTAGATGATCCACAGGATAGAAGGATCTCTGGAGAGACTTCTAGTCTACATGGTAGTAGCATCAAAGAAATAGTCGCCAGGGAAGAGGGGGAGCCTTTCCTGGCCACTTGGTTGCAAGTTTCCCTTCCTATGACCTTCAGGGGGGCACATTCAGCAGGCCCAGCACCCAGGATCTGGGGTTGCTAGTGCTTTGGGGAGCATCATCTCAGTTTCCCACCAGCGTAGAAACTTCTAGAGGGTTGTGGTGGGTTCCCCTGACCCAGCACAGTGGCAAGAGTAGTAGAAGACTGCATACAAAGAAGTGCCGAGTTTGTGCGGTACAGGTGGACACCCCAGTAGATTCTTTGGTGCAGCATAATGAACCCAGGACTTTCACTCCATAGGAATTTTTCTACCTTGACACTGGTTGGTAGTCAGGTTTAGCTCCTGACCAAGAAAACAAGAAAGAAGACAGACAGCCAGACAGCCAGACAGCGGAAGTCACTGATGAACCAACAGACTGCACCAGTCCCTCCTTTATCCCAATACCTTGGTTAACCTCACACCTTCCTTGACCTCAGGCTCTCCTCTTGTTCCTGCCTCCCAGTGTCCTCCCCATGGGCTGTTCCTGGTCTTGACATCTCCTGCTGTCCCAAGACCCGAGACTCAGGCAAGCCCTGGGGCAGTGGTCACCGCCTCTTCTCCAGATCCCCATATCAGTGTCATTTTCACTCTTTTACCTCGACCCTGCCCCAAAGGTGTTAGCAACTTAGTGCCCTTGCCTTCCTCCGAGGACGAGGCTCCAAGTGAGCCATGGACTTTGTCCCAGAAGCAACAGCGAAGAGACATCAGTGAGGCCCTGGAAAGGGAGTGGCTGATGGACCGTGTGCCAAGCCCCATCGGCCTGGGGAAGCCTTAAGGAAAGATTCTTTCTGGAATAGAGGAGATTAGCTGAGCCTCCCCAAAGAAGACAAGTAAAGAGAACACAGAAATATTTCCTTTAAAAGGGAGCAAGAGCAGATGGAAAGAGGGTTTATATTAATGAAATCTCCGGATATTAAGGATGAAATGAATGCCAGGGAAGGTTATTATCATTTCATTAGAACACAAAGGAAGAAACAAACACGTTATTATGTGAAACCAAGAAGTTATGAACAAGGGAATCCAGCAGGGAAATTATTAGCTGGGTTAATTAAAACAGAACAAGCCGGTTGAGTAATTCCGTCTGTAGGACACGACAAGGAAGGCATAATTCATTGCCCTTAAGAAAAAATATTCAGGGTTTTTTTCTTTTTCTCGTTTACCAGAAATTCTGCACTTTTGATATTGTCTCGCAAACCAAAAACATGTATTCTTGTTAAAACCTAATTAATTTAGCACTAGAATGTTTTATTAAAGAGAGTTCAGTTCTGATCAGAAGAAATGGAAATCCACAAGAGATGCTTGAGCCCAGACAGCCAGGGTCGTTCGCCTGTCCAGGACCAGGGGCCCCTCGAAGATGCTTTCGGTGCCTAACCTGCGGGGTTGTGGGAGATGGCAGCAGAAGGTGGGACAAGGCTCACTCATCCATCCCAGTGACCCTGGGCAGGGCTGGGCCAGGCCTGGGGTGCTCACTATCTTCTCTTCTTTGCTTCCTCCTGCCATTCTGAAGTTGGGAGTCCTTGCCCCAGGGCCTGCTCCCTGGAGCTGTCAGTGCCCATCTTTCTAGTGAGCCCTGTTGGCAGCCAGCACAAGGGGGAAATGACCAACAGGACTGCCATTGCAGCACGGAGACATCTGGTCATAGGGGCCTGGGAACCACTTGTTTGGGTGGCGCTCACATATCTGAGCTGGTGCCCCCTTTCAGGGAGCTTAGAGGTCCCACGTGTGGCCAAACGGATCCCATCAGCCCTCAGAATTTTGCTGGTCTCTTGTTTGTCAGGCCTTGTGAATTACAACTGGGGCTCTGGGTTTGGATGAGCCCTTGGAGATTGATTCCTAAGGGCTTTTTCTCCAGTTAAGTACCAGAGAGCCAGAGCTCCCAAGTTCTTTGGTACAGGCACAGGACACGAGAGCTGGAAGAGGCCTTGCTGAGGGGGGTAATCCATCTAAACTCTTTGTTGGAAAGGAGGAAACTGGATGCCAGAGAGAGAGAGAGAGAGAGAGAGCCTGAGACCCATCTGAGGTCACAGAGCTAATTAGTGGCTGAGCAGGACAGGAACCAAGGTTTCTTAGCAAGCCCTGGGAGCTCACTTCTGCCCTGTGCTCACTGTTCTCTGTCTTTCTATTTCAGAGCTGTCTGCCACAGACATGCCTAGGAGACCTCTGGAGAACACAAGATACATTTTAATGAGCGATCATGTGGCACGAACAGTGTTTCATAATTGTCATTTGCTTTGTTGTTGCTGTTAATAAACTTTATTTTTTAGAGCGGTTTTAGGTGCCCAGGAAAATTAAGCAGAAAGTATAGAGCTCCATATATCCCTTATCCACACATTCACAGCCTCCCTCGCTATCAACGTGAACATGGCCCACCACAGTGGTCCACTTGTTGCAATCAGTGAACCTACATTGACACACCACTATCACCCAGAGTCCACAGTTTACATCAGGGTTCACTCTTGGTGTGCATTCTATGGGTTTTGACAAATGTGTAATGACATGTATCCCTCATTGCAGCATCATAAAGAATAGCTTCACTTCCCTAAAAATCCTGTGTAGTCTGCCTATTCATCCCTCCCTTCCCCGTATCCCTTGGCAACCACTGATCTTTTTACTGTCTCCATAGTTTTGCCTTTTCAGAATGTCATATAGTTGGAGTCGTACAGTAAGTAGCCTTTTCAGATTGGCTTCTTTCATTTAGTAATATGCATTTAAGGTTCCTCTGTGTCTTTTCATGGCTTGATAGGTCATTTCTTTTTAACACTGAATAATATTCCATTGTCTATATGTACCACAGTTTATTTATCCATTCGCCAAACTGAAGGACATCTTGGTTGCTTCCAAGTTTTGGCAATTATGAATAAAGCTGCTATAAATATCCCTGTGCAGGTTTTTGTGTGGACATAAGTATTCAACTCACTTGGATAAGGAACATAATTGCTGGGTCGTACGGTAAGAGTATGTTTCATTTTGTAAGAAACTGCCAAACTGTCTTCCAAAGTGGCTGTACCATTTTATATTCCCATCAGCAATGAATGAGAGAGTTCCTGTTACTCCACATCCTCACCAGCATTTGGTGTTGTCAGGTTCTGGATTTTGGCCATTTGAATAGGTGTGTAGAGGTATCTCATTGTTTTAATTTGCAATTCCCTAATGGCATGTGATATTGAATATCTTTCCACATGCCTGTTTGCCATCTGTATAACTTCTTTGGTGAAGTATCTGTTCATGTCCTTTGCCCATTTTTAAATCAGGTTGATTGTTTTCTTATTGTTGAGTTTTAATTGTTCTTTGTTTATTTTGGATAACAGTACTTTATCAGATGTGTCTCTTGCAAATATTTTCTCCCAGTCTATGGCTTGTCTTCTCATTGTCTTGACATTGTCTTTCACAGAGCAGAAGTTTTTTGTTTTTTTAATTGAAATATAATTGACATACATTGTGTAAGTTTAAGAAGTTCAGCAGTGTTGGGCTTCCCTGGTGGCACAGTAGTTAAGAATCCACCTGCCAATGCAGGGGACACGGGTTCGAGCCCTGGTCTGGGAAGATCCCACATGCCGCAGAGCAACTAAGCCCATGCACCACAATTACTGAGGCTGCGCTCTAGAGCCCAAGAGCCACAACTACTGAGCCAATGCGCCGCATCCACTGAAGCCCCTGCATTCTAGAGCCCGTGCTCCGCAGCAAGAGAAGCCACCACAATGAGAAGCCCACACACTGCATCGAAGAGTAGCCCCCACTCGCCACAACTAGAGAAAGCCCACACGCAGCAAAGAAGATGCAACACAGCAAAAAATAATAAAAATAAATAAAAATTTTTTAAAAGTTCAGCAGTGTTGATTTGATTCATTTATGTATTGTGATATAATTACCACCATATTTTTAGCTAATACCTCTATCACATCACATAAGTATCATTTCTTTTTTGTGGTGAGAACATTCAGAAATTTTAAATTTTAATGGAAGTCCAGCTTATCGACTATTTATTTCAAGGCTTGTACCTTTGGTGTCGTATCTTGAAAGTCATCACCAAACCCAAGGTCATCTGGATTTTCTCCTACATTATCTTCTAGGAGTTCTACAGTTTTGCATTTTACATTTAGATCTATCATTCATTTTGAGTTAATTGTTGTGAAGGGTGTAATGACTATACCTAGACTGATTTTTTTGCATGTGGATGTTCAATTATTCCAGCACCATTTATTGAGGAAAACATCTCTGCTCCACTGTATTGCCTTTGTTCCTTTGTCAAAGACCAGTTGATTATATTTATGTGGGCTCTGTTCCATTGATCTATTTGCCTATTCTTTTGCAATACCACACTGTCTTTTTTTTTTATTAAAGCGGGGTTTCCTTTTTTTTTTTTTGGCTGTACTGTGCAGCATATGGGATCTTAGTTCCCCGACCAGGGATCGAACCCTCGCCCCCTGCATGGGAGTGTGGAGTCTTAACGACTGAACCACCAGGGAAGTCCCCCACACTGTCTTGATTACTGTAAGCTTTACAGTAAGTCTTGAAGTTGAGTAATGTCGGTCCTCTGACTTTGTTCTTTTCTTTCAATGTTGAGTTGGCTATTCTGGGTCTTTTGCATCTCCATATAAACTTTAGAATCAGTCTGTCAGTATCCACAAAATAACTTGCTGGAATTCTGATTAGAAGAACTGACATCCTGACAACATTGAGTCCTTCCTGTTCATGAACATGGAATCTCTCTCCATTTACTTAGCTCTTCGATATCTTTCATCAGAGTTTTATACACATTTTGTACACATTTTGTTAAATTTATCTCTACATATTTCGTTTGAGAGGAATGCCAATGTAAACGGTAATGTATTTTTAATTTCAAATTCCACTTGTTAATTGCTGGTACATAGGAAAGTGACTGATTCTTGTATATTAACCTTGTATCCTGCAACAATGCTATGACCATTTTGTCATTTGCTTTTAAAACAGAAAACTTCTCAGAGGATAGTAGCTAAACTTTTCTTTAGTTTCATGTACTTTCTCTCCTTTGGGCTTTCCTATACGCTGTTTTCTCATCTGGAATAATCTCCTTTCTCACCCCTCAATCTCCACTCCAGATATGCCTTTCGTCATGCCTGATTAATGTTTTCAAGGTCTCAGAGAAGCCATGTTTTATGCTGGGATGCCTTCTCTGACCCTGTGAGTCTGGGTTAGATGATTACCCCCCCACATACACACTTCCCTCCTTCCCTGGAAGATAGAATCCCTGCCCTCAAGAAACTTATGGTTTATTTGGAAGACAAGCCACAAAGGTTATAATAATAATAATAATAATAATAATAATAATAAACATTTAGCTCTGATCTAAGGACTTTACCTGGATTAACTCATTTAATCCTCACAAATGTAAAGATTGAGAATTGCTGCCCAATACCCTTAGGAATCCTCCTCAGCCTATAAAATAGAATCCAGATACCTTAGACTGGCATGTAAGCCTTCAACATCAGGGTCTACATCTACTTTTCCAAGCTAAGCTGGTTTGCTCACTATGCCTTGTTATAGTCTACACATTCCTGCCTCTGAACCCTTGTGTATGTTATTCTCCCTGTTTAGAATGTTCCCTACCCCCCCTTTGGCTCGGGAGAATTTTACCCATCCATCAAGGCCCAGCTGCAGTCTCATTCTTCCATGACCACTCCATCTTCCACAGTTCTATAACACCTGTTTTCTAGACCACTCATTTTAATTATGAACCTAAGCCAGTTTACAGGAAGAAAACTTATGGAACACTAGACAGGTGAATCCCTACTGCCCTCCGTAGTCTCTCTGATTTTGGTTGAGAGCCTTGCACAGCTGTCTGTGGTGTGGTCTCTGCCTTGTTCAATTGCTGTATTTTATTTACAGTCTTCATACATTGACATAGCCAACATATTTGTCATTGAAGTGGTTACCTGGTATTCCATGTACATTCATTGCTTCTCTTTTAGAGCCCTGTGTTGTATATTTTAATTCAATTTTGTTTTCACAAATATTTGCATGCCAAATATGTGCAAGAGACCACATCTCTTGTCTGTTAGTATGGCAGCTGTGAGCTCCTTGAGACCAGATTGTCTTCAGCATCACTGTCTCCTCCACCGTGCTTAGCTTGCTTGGACTAGATGCTCAGAGAGCTCTGCTCAGTTTGAATCAAACTATCACAAAGCCAGGCATTTAGCCATGTAACTCACCCCCCACCTCTACCCTGATACAAACTAAACCCATAAGGGCTAAGATGTGGAACAAGAGAGTATCCAGTACCCCTCTCCAGATGCTTGATCGCTGTAACATTTCGTCTCTCATCTTGTTGCCTCCCATGGTCCCTCCTCTCTCCAGACTGTCATTCAGCTACAGAGATTCAGGGAACCTTGAAGATCATTTTCTCAGGCAGCTAATGCATACAAGCTAAACATAATGACCAGGTCCTGGCAAGGGCTTCTTGCTGTTAGTAACACAGGGCCATATGATGCCCAGGGGGCCTGGGGAAGGGAGGGTTAGTGGCCCCATACCTGCCATTTCCCTTCCCCACTCATGACTTTGAATACAAGCTCGAAACTCACAGAACTGCTTGCTTAATCTGTACTCATACTGCAGAAACCTGGTCTGACTCCTCTGCCCCTGGAAAGGTAATCATTTAAGAAGCACATTGTGATCCCTTCCATAGGCAGCCATAGCTAACTTTAAGCAAAACCTTTATGTGAAAATTCTCTAAGATAGATAGATAGACGGACAGACATTGATTGGTTAGAGAGTGATTATTTGCTTTACAAGATGATCACGAAGCGTTTCCTTCAAGTAACACAGTTCCATCAAGCAGTGAAGTGTGATTCGTTGGCCAACTCTTCAAAACAATGATCTGTGACATTTCCCCTAGCCCCTTCCATCCCCCACCTTGCCTTTTGGAAGTTTTCTCCCTCCTGGCTATTTATTCAGTGTTTGCTACTGGTTGACCCACCCTATTATTCTCAGAAAATTCTTCTCCTAGCTCTTTTCCCATCCACTGTTTTGACCCTTCCTGGCCTCTTACACTGGTGATTTCTTCCTGGCCTCTAAATATAGGTCTCTTCCCACAAGGAACTGCTTCTGCCTTCCTCTTTTCTGTCTACACTTTCTCCCTGGCAGGCCTGCCTGCGCCGATTACTTTAACGATGCTTTTCAACAGTGACTCCTCAAACCTCATCTTCAACTCCGACCTCTTGAGCCCACTCTGGTGCTGCGTTTTCAGATGTCCGCTAGTCATGTCCGGCTGACAGCCCAAATCCAACCTGTCTAAACAACTCAAGCAGCTCTTGCCCCCATTTTGCCAACTCCCGTCAGTGTTCTAGTCACTGATGTTCAGAATCTCGGGGCTTGTCTTGGCTGCTTACTAACCACATCTTGGACAATCAGTTTCCTCACCTGTTGTACGGAGATGGTAACCCTCTCTATCTCACCAAGACGATGGAATAAAACAAGGTTTGTGGGAACATGTTTTAAGCTGTAAAAGGGTACGAAGAAAAGGTGTAATCGTAGTATTGTCATCTTCAGCTTTTTATGGGTCACTACAACCACTCTGTCACCTTGTGTTACCATTTCCTTCATCCCTATATCTCTCATCTGTCCTTTTATCTCAATTCTTAATATGACCACCAAAGTTTAAACCCTTTCACTCATTGCCTAGCCTAGTTCTGTATCCTTTAATTCAGTGGTTCTCAGACTGTAGTCCACATAAGAATCACTGAGATGAACTGATGAAAAATGCAATTATAGTCTGTATAACAAGGGTGCTGGGACAACTGGATATCCACATGGGAAAGAATACCTCACACCATATACAAAAATTAACTCAACATGGATCAAAGATAAAAATGTAAGAGCTAAAAATACAAAACTCTTAGAAGAAAAAACAGGTGTAAATCTTTGTGACTTTGGATTAGGTAATGGTTCTAAAAAAAAAAAAAAGACACCCAAAGTACAAGCAACCAAAGAAAAAATAAATTGGAATTCATCAAAATTACAAATTTTTATGCTTCAAAGGACACCATCAAGACAGTGAAAGACAACCCACGATTGGGAGAAAATTTTTGCAAATCACATATCTGATAAGGGATGCGTATCTGTAATATATAAAGAACTCTTACAACTCAATTATAAAAAGATAAATGACCCAATTAAAAATGAGCAAAGGATCTGAAGAGACATTTCTCAAAAGATAAATAAATGGCCAATATGCACCAGAAAAGATGCTCAATGTCATTATTCATCAGGGAAATGTAAATCAAAACCACAATGAAGTAATGTAATATTCCCATTGACATGTATCAGTGGGTGAATTGTACAGTATGTGAATTATATCTCAATAAATCTACTTTTAAAAAACACATAGTGAGATACCACTTCACACCTAGTAGGATAGCTAAACTCAAAAAGTCAGATAATAACAAGTGTTGTCAAAGATATAGAGAAATTGGAAACTTCATAAATGCTGGTGAGAATGTACAAGGGTACAGCTGCTTTGGAAAACAGTCTGGTACTTCCTCAAAAGGTTAAACAGAGTTACCATATGACACAGCAATCCTACTCCCAGATAGGTATATACCCAAGAGGAATTAAAACATACATCCACACAAAAACTTACACACAAATGTTCATAGAAACGCCATTCATAATAGCCAGAAAGTAGAAACAACCCAAATGTCCATCATTCCATCATTGAAGAATATATAAATAATGTAGTATATTCATACAATGGAATATTATTCAGTCATAAAAAAGAATGAAGCACTGATACATGCTACAAGATGTATGAACCTTGAAAAACAATATACTAGGTGAAAGAAGACAGTCACAAAAGACCACACATTGTATGATTCCATTTATATGAAATGTCTAGAATAGGTAAACCTATAGAGACAGAAAGTTGATCAGTGGTTGCCTAGGGCTGCAGGGGATGGGGGAAGAGGGGAGCTAAAGAGTACAGGGTTTCTTTGGGGGGTAATGAAAATGTTCTAATACTAGTTGTAATGATGGTTGCATAACTCTGTGAATATACCCGCCCAAAACAGTGAATTTTGTACTTTAAACGGGTCACTTATATGGTATGTAAATTACCTCAATTAACTTTAAAAAATATAATTGTAAGGAAAAAAATTGATAGTGGGGACAGGTTACAACAAACTCTAAATGCCAAGCTGAGCAATGGGGACTGGATTCTCTAGGGCCAATTTTCTCCAAGTGTGTTTCAGATGCCATCTGCATCAGGATAGCTACAAATACCAAGTCTGGCCGCACCCCTGAGACTGTAACTTGGAATATATTGGAGGGGATCAGTACTCCACATTGCTGCCAGATGAGCCTCCAAAAGGAGAACGGGGGTTGGGTCACCCCCTTGCTCAGAAACCTTCTATGTCCTCTCATTTCCTTGGCATGAGCTCCAAGAGCTCTGAGCTGCCTTGTTCCCACCCAATTTTCCCAGCCTTGTCTCTTATGACTCCCTATCTGTGTCTTTGATGTCAGTCAAAGTGAAATAGTCATCCCTCTCTGAACCCTTTCTGCCAGTTCCCACTCTGTGCCTTTGTCTAGGCAGTCCCGTGTTCCAGGAAAGTCTTTCCTATATTCCCATCGCATCTTCGCAGTACAAATGTTACCATGATCCTTTCATTTTAACTAGATGATCATCTAAAATTCACAGAGCCTTTCATAAACTTTTAGGCTATGTCATTCTGCTGCTTGTAAATCAGATAACAATACTCAGAGTGTTATGAGAGACACATACAGATCCATCGGCACAGTCTGGCACATGGTAGGAGCAAAATAACTGCGAAGGGAGCCTTGGGACAGAGCCTTCAGGCACAGGATACAGGTGTGGTGGTGGTGGTGCTGGCCTGCGAGGAGCAAAATTCGGGTGGCAGTCTGTCCTGAGGAGCTCAGTGTCCTCCCTGGTGACCCAGTAGTCAGGGGCCTGCATGAGACACAGTAATGTGGGCAGGACCTGCGGGTCCTGGCCACCACCGAGCCCGGCGAGCCTTGGCAGCTCAGCTGGCACCGGCTGCTCGCAGTAGTTGGAAACTGCTGGGTTGAATCCTCATTTCAACTGGTGACCTTGGGCAAAAAGGCTCCCCATCTTATTGTCCACCAAATCACCCCATCCCGCAGCAGGAGAGAAGGCTGGAGAGTGACTTCCAGTCTATTTGGTAATGAGCTCTTAAAAATAAAATGATTGTCAGATAATGTTTTACAATGCAACAAGAGCCCCCTTGTAACCATTTCAGTAATTACATTAAGCCATTCTATTTGTGAGAAGCTAATAGGAAATAAACCATTAATTAGCATTTTGTCTTTCCTCCCACTGTTCCTTCCCCCTTGAATCATCGGGGCCTCACCCTGGGGCCATAGAGTTGGAGTGCAACCCCTGCAGGTGGAAAAGACTAGGAGATACAAGGGCCAAGCCTTGCTGGGAGGGAGGAATGGAGAACGATGAAAGGCATCAGAGTCTTTGTGACTCTGGTGTAACAAGGCCCGGGGCCTACCCTGGCCTGGGGTCCACCTGAGCGGTGCCCACATGGCTCTGTGTCTGCTCTCTTGGGCCTGGAGTGGAGCAGCCGATTAGCTGTGAGGCAGGCTGAGCCCGATGTGGGCATGTTCCCAGGGGCCTTGGAGCCTGTGGGCGGGGCGGGCACCCTGGGCAAACAGAACTAAGAAATGGGCAGGAATGAATCAAGGACAGCTTAAATATGCAGAAATGCAGCTCACACCTCTGGGCAAAAATAATCCCAAACAGAGTTATGTAATGGATTGGAGGACTACAATAGGAGGGATGAGGTATAGACAGGTATGAGTGAACGAGGGAGGGACAGAGAGAATATATGTAGTGGGAGGATCCTAGGGGATTTGACAGAAAAGCTCATGAAGCTGCTGTCTTTAGGGTGGGTGTGCATGTGTGTACATGTGCATTTTGGGGAGGGGGTGTCATTCTTCTTTGTGGAGCCCTGGAAAGCAGCTAGAGGAAGGTAGCTCTAAGTGAGGCTGAATTCCGGGCCCACAGTGGCCTTAAGGCCACTCCAAATGTGCGGGCTCCCTGGTCCTGAGGTGGTAGGGACAGGGAAATTGCCAGAGGGCCCAGGTGTAGGATGTGAAGCATCCTGATTTCCCTTATAAGTCAGTGTACCTCCCTCTGACATCCATCCTCCCATCCCCAGTTCGCATCTCACCTCCAACCCCTTCTGCTAATTGGAATCTTCCCGTTCCTTTATGGGAAGCCCACCTTGACTGACCACCACGGGTCACACTAACTCTTCCCAAGGAACTTCCAGGATATTTAAAATGATCCTCTCATAGGAAACTATCCATAAATTCCTGCTGCTGTCTTACACTGTGATTTTTGTCCATCTGTGAAAGTGTTATCCTCCCTCTAGACCATGAGCGCCTGAGGGCAGGGCCTTTGTGTCCCTGCAGTGCCCAGCACTGCGTCTGTCACAGAGCAGGTGCTAAGGGTGCAATGTCTGACTCCAAGGAGCAAAAAAAAAAAAAAAGCGAAGCAGAAGAGACACAAAGTCTCTGGTGGAGATCCCCTCAGGCAGCCGAACTTTTGAAGCCGCTGGCCAAGAGGTGAGCCTCAGGGACTAGGGGGTGGGTTGGTGGTGTTGGACTGATTTGGGGTGGAAGACTGTATATAAAATGACATAAAGGAAGCAGTTGGCTGGACATCATTCAGAACCCAGAACAATGTGGGTAATTAGACAAAGGCTTGTGGTAGGCACTTCGCTGAACACAGTTTTCAGAAGCCACTGCTTCAGAGAGGGTGGGAGAGTCAGATTCACCAGAAGCCTGGGTGTGACCGCGACAGGGTGTCAGAAATGGATTTAGGGGTGAGTATGGGTGCAAGAGGGTTATCGAAGTCACCATCATTGACATCCTCCTCCTCAGTGTTGCCATTGTCGTGATGGTGGGAGGATGGTGGATGATTCTATGCTGTGGTCTGCAGCCCTCGGAAGACTGAATGGAATTCTGCAGCATCCGATGGCCAGGGGCAGGTGCTCAGAGCTCCTGAGGCCATGGAGGTGCTTGCTGGTTCCCATACGCATCCCCATACACACCCACAGGCTGGGCTCACAAGAGCAGAGTTTTCCAGCAATGAATGGTTGACCTTCCAAAGGTAGGAGGGAGGCTGCTAGAGAGCCAGCTGTAGGGGCAACAGCTGATGGCCAGGGATGAAGTTCCTAGAGATGGGAACACATTTGGAGACTCAGAGCTCTTCTCTGAAGGTTCATGGCTAGAGTGGCCTTTGGCTAGCATTTCGGCTTCCCTTGGTTCACAGGCAAGCAGACATCGAGGCCCAAAGGGAAAATATGACTTCAGGAACCACCAGGAAAAAACTGGCCAAGCTGAAAAGAGAACTCAGGTTTCCTGGCCCTGTCTTGATATCGTATCTACTTGGAATTTGTAGACCTTGCTCCTGAGTGAATTATGATACTCCCACTCTAGGGTGCTCCAAGAGCCAAGAGCCTAGAAGTTTTCATGGTTTTTGCTTTGTGGTTAGTGCTGGGACTTCCATCAGCTGTAAGCAGGGGCTCTGAGGAGAAGGAAAGTGGTGATTGGGGGCAGGAAGAAGAAAGAGGACAGGGCCAGAGTTGGGTCTTCAGGGTCCTTGAGGGCTGCCAGAGCTACGATGAAATTAGCATCTGTGAAGTTGTCCTTTGGGAATTTCTAAGAGGTCCAAGTCTGGCATGTGAACCAGCACCCAGACCAGGCCAGGGAAGCTGGGCTGTGGTCCCTGCAGCAGCCAAGCCTGGGGTGGCAGGGCAGGGAAGGCTGGGCTGGGTAGGGCTAGGCTGGGCAGGGCTGAGAGAGAGAAGAGAATTTTTTGCCTCCAGGCTCATAAATGCCTATATTGGGCAAGGCCTCTTGTTCCGTTGGGCGGTGACCAGGAGTCTCTCCAAATTTGCCAGTCTGGATTGAATTGTCTCCCTCTGCCCGGAAAGGGACTGCAACCTTCTAGACGAGCCCCCTCAGTCCTCAAGGGGGTGGGGATGGACACTGGCCCCTCCAGCCTGACCTCCCAGAGTGGATGGAGAGATGTGAGCCGATTCCATATAAGAGGGCTGGCCCCTCACTATCCCTGCTACACTCAGACGGGACCTGCAGGGTGGGGGACGATTACTTCTGGGAGCGCTGGCTTTCATGGGTTGCTGATGCACGCAGTCACTGTGTCCCTGGGATGGTGTAGACAGTAGCTAAGCCCTTGTGCATGGTCCCCACAGCCCCCAGGCCAGCAAACAAGTCATTATGTCGTTATAAATTATGTACATTCACAGGCCTCAGTGTGTAAGTGCCAGTTATTATTATTGCTGTGTAATTACACAGTTAGCTTAAAGAAGAAGGCAGGCAGAAGGACTGAATCACACCCCTTTCCCTGTCTACTGGGAAAGGTAAACAGGCTCCCACCTCTCACCCCAGGGAGAAGTGTGGCTCTGGGTCGCACAAGATGGAGCGCCAGAGTCTCCCAGGTGTTTCCATGCAGACGGGGCAGTTTGCCCCCAGGCTGTGCCTTGGAAGAGGCTGGCAGCAGGAATCCAGGGCAGCCCAGCCCCCCGCGGCGGGGACTGATACCCGTGCCCCAGGCTTTGTGCCAGCCCCTGATTCCCTCCCTGCAGCCTAACAGAGGGGCTACAGACAACGACTCAGGGCTTCTGCCAAACCAAGTGGCCACAGAAGGAAAGAGCTAAGGGAGAGCGTGCGGCTGGGAGAAGGGCCTGTGGACCAGTTCCCTTCCCCATCTGTCAGACTGGGGCCACTCACTTGTCTGCTCCCAGCCCCCTCCCCTCTTGCTGGTAAGCATGGAACCCTTAGGTTCCTCACACGGGAGGACCGCTCAAGATCATCTAGTCCAATCTCATTTTCAAGATGGGAAGGCAGGCCAGAGAGGGAAAGAGACCTGCCCAAGGGCACCCAGCAGGTGTCTGGGGACACTGGAAGTGGCGCCTAGTCCGCCTCCCTCCGGGCCCACATTTCTTTGTCATCTTCATCACACTCCCCCCACCCCCCTTCATCACCGGGGCTGCTCCAGTTTCTCACTTCCTCTCTCCATCCTGCTTCCAGCCCTGCCCAGGCCTGCCTGTCGCCTCACCTCTCCCCTGGTTTGCTCTCCCATTGCTGCCTCGGCTTTCTTCTCCCGGCCCCTGGAGCCAGGGGCGTCTCTCCACCCTCTCTTTGGCCAATGCTTTCTTCTCTCTCCTGGTCCCTCCCAGCTTGTCCTGGGGCTCCTCCTGGGATGGGCCTGCCCCTTCCCTTCCACCTCCTCTCTCCCAAGAGGGGCTGAAAGGAAGGACAAACTCCTGAACAGGAGGCATGAATTCTCTCCTGGGTTTGGGATTGGGTGGGCTGGGGCAGGAAGATGCTTCTAAACAATGGGAATGGAAGCAGAGGTGCCCACCCATCAGCCCCCCGAGTCAGGCCCAGCTCAGGCTCTGGGACAGCTAACCTGTGTCCCCACAGGAGCCAAAGGAAAGGGGATGGGGTCAAAAGGGCATGGCGGGGAGGCGTGGCCCTGCACCTTGGCACTGTTGGTGTGGGCCTTTGAGGCTAGGGAGCTGCCCAAGGCTGAGCCCTTTTCAAATGTCTTCATTCTAGAAGATCAGAAATTAATTTCCTCATCTGCTTAGTGGAATCTCTGTGAGAAAGGCCTGTGGGCTCTTTTTTGTTCCCCCCTTGAGGAGAAACCAAGTCTTGCTCAGAGCATCAGAGTCTTAAGAGGACTGGTTTGGAGCCTGGGTGGGATGGATGACTGATGTCAATCTCTCTGCGGTGCCAGGGCTTAGGGGAGTTCATGCACCTAGATGTGGGTGCCAATGTGCGTGCTGGGCAGGCAGGCACAATTCGGAGGGGAATAGCCAGGGCTTACAGGGCTGTGTGTGCCTCCAGAGGCATTCTCACCCGGCAGTCGAGTGTTTTCTGCAATGATCTCGAGCCCCTTACTCCCTTGATCACCCAGGTTCTAGTGGCCTTCCCAGGCTGGAGGGCAGGGAGATCTGGGGGCACTTCTCCCCATCTTGTAGCCTGAGTCCCTGGTGACCTGGAAACTGACCTGCTCAGATGAACCTAATCTCAGGGGCAAAACTGGGCCCAAGCCCAGGTGTCCTAAGCATCTAACTCAGCCCCTCCTTTTTGTCCAAACTATGCAGCTCCCTTCTCTTTGGCTGCCCGGTTCTCTGCAGGCTGTCAGGGAGAGGTGGAAGCATGAGCGAGCTTGTATGTAGGAGAAGAAATCTGTCGTGGTTTATAGGGATGCTGAAGCTGCAGGCCGGGTGCAGCTGCTGGGAGAGTCTCTCTCTGGGCCTGGTGGGCTGGGACTGACTCTCAGGCACTCCTCAGGGCACACCTGGCTCCAGCCAGGATCCCACTGTCTCCTAGAGTCATGGGGTACGGGGCTTCCCAGACCCTCCTTGCATAATCCTCTAGGGTGACTGGGAAGTTCTCCGGTCCTACAGGGAGTGGCATATTGATCTATTTCCTCCTCTGGCAGCTTCACTGGGTGGGGAGTGAGGGAGAGGAGCCTCGTGACTTTGAGGCACTAAAACGGGGGTGGCTGAGAGTAAGAGTAGCTTCATCTTCTCCAGGGACTTTTAATTCCCCGGGCGAACATGCAGTGGCTCAGGGCTGGCTCAGGGGTGCCCTTTCTTGGGCTGGAGGTGGCCCTAAGGAAGGGCGTCAGGCTCTCCCTGGCCTGAGGTCACTGACACTCTCCTGGAGAACCCCACCAAGCAGTGAGTCCAAGGGGAGGGGGCTCGGTCCCTGAGACCCCTTTGCAGGAGAACTTTACAGGTAATCCTCTCGGAGCCCCAAAGTCTCAGGTGGAGAAAGGGGTAGTATTTTTTTTCCCTTTTCACTCAAAGGCATTTTTGCACATGACTCAAACAAGTCTAAACTTTGCTAAACTTCAAAGTTGGCCGGTGGTACAGCCTCAAAGTGGAGGGGAAAATGTTAAAAAAGGAAAAAAAAAAAGTTTGTAAGCCCGTTAAACATTGTGTTATTGCTCCTTAAAGGAATTGAATTAACTTGTTACATTACTGTTAGAGTCCCATTGTGAAACCAGGGTTGGGGAGAGGCTTCTTCTCTGGGTGATGTGGTCTCTGGGCCCATCCCCAGGTTTGGCTCGCTCCCACATGAGGTTGTACAGGGCATTGCACAACCTGTGGTAAGGAGGAGTTCCCATGGCAACAGGTCTGGCTTCCAGGGTCATTTTCAGGCTCATGGAAGGAGCCCTGGTCCAGGCTGGGGGTGCTCCAGGTGCCTGCTGTCCTTCCCGCCAGGAAGCCTTTGCTCCAGGAACTGGGGGGCTGGGCCATGGGAGCCCTGCCAGCACACCTCGTGGTGCCCTGTGACTCTCCACCTGCCTGCGACCGAGGCATCAAGTAGCCATCACGGGGCTACGGGGACTGTGCAGGGCCCGAGGCCAGTGGGTGGCCTTGAGGAGGCCGTTTCTCTACTCTCTCCTTTTCCACATCTTCTTGAGCCACACCGTGGAGCTGTGCTAAAGAGTCTGCGCTCTGGGTACCCAACCGCATAGGTGCCTCACCCTGCTCTGCCACTTACTAGTCGTTTGACTTGGACAAATAAAAATAACTTCACCTCTCTGTGCCCCAGTTTCCCATTTTCCTCTGCAAAATGGGGATAATGATACTTATTTATAGTGTTGTTGTAAAGAATTAAGTGAATTAATACTATAATGTTAGCTATTCTTACTACTACTGCTTCCGTCGCCTTTGCCCCCTGGTTCAAGCTCTTACGTGACCCTCACAATGTTCAGAGCCTGTCCCCTAGTAGGCTCTATTTAATAAAGATAGTTAATGGTTGACCTGCTGAGCGCTGTGAGCTCTGGCTTACACTAGGTGCCCAGTAAGTGTTTGCCATATTAATTATTAGTAACTCCCATAGCCTCCTCATATCAACCTGGTCTGCTCATGGTCTCCTGAGCCAGTGCCCAGCGACTGCTTCCCCTAGGTCTTTGCCATATCTCACCCACTGGAACCCTTCCCCTGCCCCCTATCGAAATCCTCCCCACCTTGGAAGCCCTTCTTCAAGCCCCACCTTGCTCAGGAGTATGTGTGGATATCCCAGCCCATGGAGAGTGCTCATGCCCCCGTGCAGTTGCCGTGGCATTTCTGACTCGTTATCATGCATCGATACTGAGCCATGAGAGCTCTGGCTGCAGGCTCCTACTTGGAGCCATGTTGTCTTGCTGCTGCCCTTGGGCCTTTCTTCACTAGTGGGAGGGGGTCACTTGTCTGACCCACAGGGAGGTACAGGCCACCTCCCATGGGCCAGGTGCTGGGCTCCCAGCCCTAAAGGGGGCCTGACTCTAGCGGTGGAGACAGAGGTAGAAACTAAAAACAGGGACTCCCCTGGCGGTCCAGTGGTTATGACTGCGCGCTCCCACTGCAGGGGGCGCAGGTTCAATCCCTAGTCGGGGAACTAAGATCCCCTGCGTGGTGTGGCCAAAAAAAAAAGGGAGGGGGGACTAAAAACAATACAGTGATGTATTCTTATAGAGATACATAAAAAGTACTAGGAAGCAGAGGATCGGGTGATTGCCCTCTCCCACCCCTCACAAACGCTGCTTAAAAGCTTTTGGAAGCAGACCATTGCTCTTGGGATAAACCCCAATACCATTACTGCACCTACAGTATCCTGCTTGATCTGACCGCTGCTTGCCTTCTCTCCAGGCTCCTTCCACACGTGTGTGCCACTCCACATCCCCCCACACCCCAGGTGCACACACACTTACCTTACATGCAGATACACATACCCCATACACACACTTACATACACTCAAACGCATACACCCATATACACACGCATACACACCCCTCAGCACACTGACTGTTTTTTGGTTTTGCAAAGGCACAAAAGCTCCTTCCTGCCCCATAGCCACTGGAGGTACTGTTGCTTCTGCCAGGAATGCTCTTTCCCACCTCCCTTTAGTCCAGCCAACTCCAGCTCATTCTTTGAATCCCAGTTTAAATATTTCCTAGGGAATGACTTCCCTCACTACAATCTGTTTCCTCTATCAACCTGTATGTCAACATATAGAAACATTTGTTTGAGCGAGCGTCTCTTCAGTATTTAACACAAATTTTAATTAATTCATTATTTGTGTAATTAGTTGTTTGTCCATCCCCACCAAGACTGTAATCTTCATGTAAGTAGGCCCATGTTTGTCTTGCTCACAGCCAATCCCCAGCACATAGCACTGGGCCTGAAACACAATAAGCCTTACTACATATTGGCTAAATGATTGAACAGAGAGGGTAGCCAGGCCAGGCCAGGGAGGCAGGAAGGGGGGAAGGCCATGCTGGGAAGAGAGATTAGTCTGTGCAAAGATACAGAGAGGAGACAATATGGTGTGTTTGGCTTGTAAGTAAATGTGGCTAAGGCACAGGATTAGAGGCTAGAAGGCTTTGAGCTGGGGCCCAATGGAACAGGGCTTTGGATATCAATGAGGAGCTTAGGTTTAACCTGTAGGCAATAGTAAGTGATCTGGTTTGTGTTTTAGCAAGCTCACTCTGATGGCCTTGAGGAGGTCAGAACTGAGAGGGCAAGACTTCAAGCAAGGAGACCAGAGTCTGTGGGACAGGAGGAGAGAGTAAACTGAGGCAGTGACCGGGTGGCTGGGGAGGGATGGATGTGAATGCCAACTTGGAAGCTGAATGAATAGGGGAGGAGTGAGACCTGGACTCTGGCTCTGCCCAGGACCCCTCGCTGCCCACCTCACAGAGAACCGTGCTACCTGAATTGAAGAGAGTGCTCACTGTACCCCAGCTGGGATGTGGGAGGAGGGATATCTCTTACACTTGGTCTTCCCAGAGCTGGCCCCTGATGGGACAGGCTTGAGGCCCCAAGAGCACTAGAGTTCAGCCGTCTGCGTGGGCATTGCCTGCATCTTTTCTCTTTCTGTGTCCACCCCCTCCCCATTCCCCCACCCCCGCCCCTCCCCATTTGGCCTCAAGGTTGGCCAGGCCCCCAGGCAGCCCTGGAGCCTCAGAGTCTCTGGCCTTGACCCAGAGCCTTAACCTGCTCCAGGCTCTCCTAAGGAGGACACTGTCCAGAGTAGCCTTGGGACCCTCTCCTGAGGAGGCAGAGGACTGGCTAAGATGATCTTTGACTCTGATTCCAGTTGGGATGGCTGTAAGGGGACACCTCAGGCAGAGCGAGGCAGGCAAACCGCAGGCTCGGGCTTTCTGGGAGCCAGAAGAGGGAGAGCCTCTTCTATGTAACCCTTTCAGCACCACACCCAGGCAGGAGGCAGGACGCTGTCCTTTCTGACAGCCCTCGTCCATTGGCTTGTGCGAGGTGTGCTGGCGGGCAGGGGGGTTCCAGTGTCTGAATTCACCATCACAGGCCTTGAAGAGAAGAGCCAGCTGGTGCTGGCAGCCTGGGCTGTCAGTGTGTGTGGGAGGGGGTGCTACTAGCCACCTGGGGCACCCAGGTTTCTCTCTGGCTGCAGCCTGCGCTGGCGGGGAGGGGGTCCTGGGCCACAGACCCCTGCAGCCAGGCACAAATGGTGGCTCCATAGAAGGTATTGCCCCGGTTGGTGGGATCCCAGGGGGTTGCAGCCAGACCTTCAGGGATGAGGAGGCACAGGCACACTGCCCCTGAGGTCGGGGTGGGCGGGCAGGCTGGTGGGCGCACGAAGCCGCGGAGACAGACTGCAAAAAGCAAGAGTGCTTCCCATTCCGCTGGGCTGGTCAGTGGGCTTCATTTCGGTCCCTCCCTAGGCTGTACTCTCGCTGTCTCCCCACCCCCATGCTGTCCTCAGCCTGGCCCTCGCTGGGGGATCTCTACTCCCCCTCCTCAGTCACGGCTCAGGCCCCCAGCCCCGCTCCAGCCCTCTCTCCGGGCGAGGAGGTCGTGGCGCTCTGTTTGGGCGCCGGTCCTGCCTCCCTCGGTGGGCCCCGGGAGGGGTCCAAGGCCAAACCCGGCCGCGCGCAGCCCCGGCAGCCGGGGCGGGTGGGGGGGTGGGTGGTGAGGGCGTTGGGCGCGGGAAGGGAAGAGTTAAGGCTTGGCGCTCCCCTCCCCCGGAGGGTGTGACCGCCTATAAGAAAGGCTGCCGCGCTCCGGCACTGGGGCTGCAGGCGGCGGGGGCGCAGCGCGGCTGCGGAGAGCTCAGGCCGTCCCCCTGCCTCCCGTGCCTCGCGCCTCGCATCTCGCGTCGGTCCCATCACCCGGGACCCGGGGCAGAATGTCGGAGTCCAGGAGGAGGGGCCGAGGCCGCACCAAGAAGCACCGAGAGGGGAGGAAGCTGGAGCTCGAACCCGGGGAGAAAGGTAGGGCACCTCGGCGCACCCAGACACCCCGTTTCCCTGGGAGAAACCTGCCGCCCTCTCACCCGCCCCCAGCGCCTCGCGGCTGAGTCCGGGGCTGTGCGAGCGGCCGCCGAGGTGACAGGCACCGAGGGGCGCGGGTGCCTGCGTGCAAGCGGGTCTCCGCGGCTGGGCAGGCAAAGGACTGCGCACTCGGAGCCGGTAGGTGGCTGTGCGCGCCTGTCCCCGGGCCGCCGCCTCCCGACGGAGTGGGCGGGAAAGAGGCGCGACCCGAGCGGACCGGCCTGCCAGCGAGGACCGCGCAGCTAGTAGCAAAGTGGGGCCGGGGCGATGACCAAAAGACAGCGGACAGGCAGACGCGGGGCCTGGCCTGGCCGCAGCGCTCAGGGAGCTGTCACTGTCTTCCTGTCCTCAGAGTGTGTTCTGGGCTCGCTGCCACCCATGTGCCACACCTCCATGAGCTCTGCTCAGCCATTGGAGCAAGGGCAGCATTGCCTGCCACCTCCCGAGAAGGGATGCCCTGTCCTGGAGAGCCCCAGGGAGTAGGGAGCCCCTGCTTCTGTGACAGGTATTTCCCTTAGAACTGGACCAGGCATCAGGCAGTTGTCCCCTTTGGTCTTCAGGAGTGACTCCCTTGGGTTCTGGGAGGTGAGAAGTTGCTCTGAGTGAGCAGAGCCTGTGCTGAGACCCACTTTGGTGCCCTCCCTGGGCAGCTGCGGGGGGGAAGGAGGAGGGGTCTCCATTCAGTGCACTGGTCTTGGGCTTCTCAGGGATGGGCCTAAGGTGTGCAGGTCCTCCCCTCCAGAACTAGGCTTGCATTATTGGGATGCAGTTGGGAAATCTCGGGTTCTCACTTTTTTCTTTTTCAGGCAAACATTTTGTTAATGCCTATTTTGTACTTGTCAGCAGGCCAGGCATATTCAAATGGTTCATCTCCATTTAATCCTCATAATAATCCTGGGGGTAGGTGGTCCTAGCCGCATTTTACAGAGGGAGCAACTGAGGCTTATTGAGGTTAGAGTCACAAAGTAAGTTCCAGAGATAGGTCTTGGGGCTTCCAATCAGCATTCCTGGACAATGATGTCTATTTTACAGGGTCTCTGTCTCTCACTAGAGTTCCTGCCAGAGCTGCAACATAAAAATGTCTTCAAAAGAGCACTGGACTGGGAGTTGGGAAGCTTCAATTGTGGTTGAGAATTTGGCCAAATTCCTTTCCTTTCCTGAATTTCTGTGTAATGCAGGAGAAAGGGTAGCAAGGTAGCTGGTGAGGTCTCTTTATTGGGAAAAGCCTAGGAGTTAAACACTGCCTTCAGCCCAGTAGAGAGAAGAAACTAAGGGAATTTTAAAGGCCAGGCTATGTTCTCTTCTTCATAAAGAAAGCCTCTTTGCCCATTTCTGCTGGATGAGTGTGTCTAGGAGTCCTCTGTAAGGTAATGGACACTGTGGGTCTGCCCTGACCATACTAATGTGAGGCAGCTTAGTCTAGGTTCATGTAGTGTGGATGACCTCCAATCTGAGATCTGAAGGAATTCAGGGTGCCTATTTTCAGGATCAGAATTCATGGCTTTGGCTCAGTGAGCCACCCTCTTCTCCCACCCCACCATACACATCCTTGTGTGAGCACCTTGGAAGGCTGGCTAGTTAAGGGCACCCTTCCAATGTCAAGGTTGCAGGAGCTGAGCTGGTAGCAAGCCACATGGGCTTCAACTGATAGGGCCGGGAAACGAGAAGCTGCAGAGGGTAGAGTATGCGTTGGGGCAGAGGTGGGAGAGGGCTATGAGTAGAAGATGCCACGGGCCTCTCAGTGATCTCTTCCAGCATCTTCTACCCCTGTGAGAAAGTCCTTCTTGATGTCTAACTATAATCTTTCCTGCTGTCTTTTCTTCTCTGCCTTCTCTTGTTTCCTGCTTCCCAGTGGGCAGCTCTTCAGAATGCTTCTTTCAGGGAGTTGGCTGATCAGTAGATACCAAACAGACCAAAGGCCTAAGCTGGAGGACTTTTGGAGACCTGGGACACTGTGGAATGGGGGGATCATGGGGGATGATCATGCTCTGAAACAAGGTATCAGGAGAAACCATGTCAGTAAGAAGCAACAGTCTTAAATCCCTGCTATGTAACTGGGTGGGTCTGATTTCAAACCTGGTAGGATGAGTGCTTAAGTCAACAGTGGCCTACAGAGCGGGAGGCCTCCCTCACAACTGCCCTCCAGGCCCATCTGAGGCTGCAGGGTCCTCCTCTTTTATGCTCAGAGTGCCCCTGCCAGGGAGAACACGGACACTGGGCAGCTGGAGAGGGGTCTTAGCCAGGGCGGAGCCACATTTGGTTGAAAGATTGGGAGGTGCAGACATGGAGAGTGTGAGCAAGTTATCCATTAAAATCTTCAGCTTAGACGGGGGAGGGAATCTGGAAAGTGGGAGGGAGAAAGGAGGGAACATTAATTAATTGGCTCCCCTGTCCCTGACCACTCATCCAGCAGCCCTATCTCCTCCTTGGCAAATAGCAGAAAGGGTACCGCTATACTCAAACCCAGGCCAGCATGGGGAAACGGGCACAGGGGTGCCAGGTGGGACTGAACTGCAGGTGTGAACTCTGCCCCATGACTCACTGAGAATTTGTGGGGCCAATGCCTGGTATCCCTACCTGGGGCTGGGTTCCCCTCACTCCCCATTTTCCCTTATCCCAGGGGACTGGGGTAGGGGTGGCTGGTTAGCCTTGCCAGCCTTAGCAGCAGTGTTTGGGGGGAGGGGTGGAAAATAAGCTCACTCACATACCTGGGGTCCAGCCTCTGTGTGGCCCCAGGCACTGCCCTCCCTCTCTCTGGGCCTCAGGAAATGTGCTCTGCTCTCAGCTCTCACCTTCTCCACAGCAACGGCAGAGCCTCAGCCCTCAGGCCCTGTGTCTCTGAGAATCCTGAGAGGAGGAGAGCTATGGGATTAGGGTGGGAGGAAGGGGGAAAGCTGGCCCCAAAGAAACTGATAACCCCTGAAAGTGCTGTGTTGTTTTGAAGAACGACTTTGGAATTTGATTCTAAGTAACTGGCCTTTTCCATGTGCCCCCTGAAAATCCGGTCAGGGTTTGATGGAAAGTGTCCCTCTGTTGGAGCTCCTGTGTGAAGTGGACTCTGTGTCTGCCCACAGTAGGGCAGGGGACAGGCTTTGGTCTTCACGGGGATACGAAGGGGGATTAGCATCACTAGCTGAGCGCTCTGGACACATCTCATTTGAATGGGTGCAAAAAATCCTTGCAAGGTCTTTCTCTTTCATCTTTCCCATCTCCTGCCTTTGGTGAAGATAGCGCCCAGACTTCTAGGATCAACTCCTGTCTTTAGGCTGTCCGGGGTCAGGTCAGAGGTGGTCACGCGCCTGCCTATGTGTACGTGGCTGAGCCACATCTGGCAGTTGTTTTTGGCAGCCTCTGCCTCTGGCCTTGGCCCCTGGATGACCCTGCTGAGCCGGGCACCTGGAGTGGTCCTCCTGGCCCTCTGGGGCTCAGCCTGTGTCTCACACTCCGCTCCGGCTCCCTGGCACCCCAGGGTTCATTAGGAGCAAGAACAACAAGCAGAGAGTGACTTTGTACTGCCCAGCAGGCTTTCATCCTGAGAGCTCAAAGCAGTTCACACCCCAGGACTTATAGGTCCTCAGCCCAGGTCCCAGACACTCAGCGGTGGGAACGAGGGGACAGAGAGCCCTGGTCTTTCCAGATTGGCCCAGCAGTGGGGCTGGGGGCACACAGTGAGTCACCCACTGTGGGGGAATCAAGTGGCCAGTAAGTCTGGGATAGAAGTAAAATTGGACCGAGGGCTTCAGGCTGCAAGCAAAGGGGATAGTCTCCTTTAAAAGAGTATGAGCTGGTGGGACTTCCCTGGTGGCGCGGTGGTTAAGAATCTGCCTGCCAATGCAGGGGACATGGGTTCGATCCCTGGTCCGGGAAGATCCCACATGCCGTGGAGCAACTATGCCCGTGCACCACAGCTACTGAGCCTGCACTCTAGAGCCCGCAAGCCACAACTACTGAGCTCATGTGCCACAACTATTGAAGCCCACACGCCTAGAGCCCGTGCTCTGCAACAAGAGAAGCCACCGCAGTGAGAAGCCCACGCACCGAAAAGAAGAGTAACTCCCACTCTCTGCAACTAGAGAATGCCCACATGTAGCAACGAAGACCCAACGCAACCAAGAAATAAGTAAATAAATTTATAAAAGAAAAAAAGAGTATGAGCTGGGCCCTTCCTTCCCTCAGGCCCTCTGGCCCCTGTGGGTTCTATGAGCCGCTGGAGGAAGAAGCAGCAGCTTCTTGGGAAGCAGAAGCCCTTGAACTCGGATATTGACGAGCATGCCTAAGTGATCCCCACTTCTGCCCTCTGCCCTTGGTGCTGGGAGCTTCAGGGCCAAGTCAGGCCAGCCCTGACCTTAGGGTGGTGCCAGAGTGAGGAGTGTATGGAGGAAAAGGTGCTAGCCCAGCACTGGCAGGCCCTAGTCCTGGCCTCAGGTGGGCTTCCCAGCGTGGCTACCCATGCCTGGTTGTCAGCCCCACTCCCCCTTCTAAGTCTCCTCTGCATTCAAGCACACAAGGCTGGCCTGACGAACAGTTGGCATAGGGAAGAGAAGGGTTTTTTTTAAATACTGGCAAAGCGCTGCCAGAACTTGAGCCTGGGGTCCATCAGAACCATGTGCCCACTGTGTTTTCCCACCATGCCTGAGCCTGTAGCACACCATTTATAACTTAGCAGGGGACAGTGCAGCATATGCTCTCTGTCTTCCTGCAGCCCAGCCCTGGCCTAGCCATCCATCCATTCACCAAGACTTCCAGGTCGTGACCACGTGGGAACTATACACACTGCATGTGCTCTCATTCACTACAGTGTATTCAGTTCTGCAAACATTCACTGAGCTCCTCCTATGCAAATAAATCTGCAAACATTCATCGAGCTCCTCCTGTGCAAATAAATCGCAGCTCCTGCCCTCAAGAAGCTCAAGACAGATCCTTACAAAATACCTGTGATTGCAACCAAGTGTAAAGTCAGAGATCTGTATGTGATGAGGTATATAATGAGGAAAGGAATGATTTGTTCTCCTGGGAGGGTGTAGAGGAGGCTTCTCAGAGGGGTGACATTTGAGCTGAGCCTGGATGGTGAGGAGGAATTCACCAGGGTGAGAAAGGGCCTTCCAAGAGGTAGGAACGTTCCATACCCAACCTGC
Source organism: Balaenoptera acutorostrata (assembly GCF_949987535.1). Taxonomy (NCBI): domain Eukaryota; kingdom Metazoa; phylum Chordata; class Mammalia; order Artiodactyla; family Balaenopteridae; genus Balaenoptera; species Balaenoptera acutorostrata. The sequence goes on along the minus strand of NC_080065.1, from coordinate 125,215,236 downwards.
TTGGGGCTGGGGGGTGGGAGAGGAGCGGGGAGAAAGGAGGCAGGTATCATTTACTGAGCACTTACTACGTGTCAGTCCTGGTTCTATAGAGATACTATTTTATCATCCCCACTTTACAGATGAGAAAACTGAGGCAGGGAGAGAGTCCACGACTGGCCTGTGATCCAGCATGATTTAGTGGTAGCATGGGATCTTAGGCTCAGGTCTGCCCCCTCCACCCTGCCTCACCATGCACAGTCCACCTGGCTCCGGGCTCTTCCACAGTCCGTGCCTCTCAAGGCAAACCAGTGAAGGGCATAGGATGCTCTGTTGGTCCACTTGTTGGAGCAGGTCCTTCCCATCACACAACTGGTCAGATATTTACTTCCTTGGCTCTTGGGCAGGGTTTAAGGGTACAGAGATGGGCAGGTTGTGTCCCTGCCCTCACAAGGAGCTTGCAGTGTGACTGTGGCAGTAAGGTGTCAATAGGAACCGTGGAGCACTGACAGAGGGGCAGCCCAAGGCCCTGAGGCTGTACCGACAGGCAGGAGCTCCTGGGAAGCCTGAGGTTATTATGGTCAAGTAGTCTAAGCAGAAACCAAGCTCAGGATCCAGAGTCCAGCGAGATCTAGCACCAGTCTGGGTAGTTTTCTGGTCCTATGGAACCCCTTGTGCAAAAGGTGAATGTTTCAACCAGTGGGAACCCGGTTTAAAGCATAAACTTGGAACTTGCTAGTAATGCAAATTCTTGGGCCCCACCGCTGACCTTCTAAATCAGAAACCATGGGGACGGGGGCCAGCAGTTTTAGCAAGCCCTCGGGTTGACTGTGATGCGTGCTGAAGCATGAGAACCACTGGTTAAGCTGTGGCCCAGCCTCCCAGGGCAGAGCCCTGCAGAGGGCATGCCAGCCCCACAGCACCTGTGCCAGGCACCATGCTTGGGGGCTGTCAGGGGAATGGGGTCGCCACCTTGTGGGCTGAGAGAGATGGGGACAGACCTAGAGCTGCAAAGTCGAGCCTGGCAAGGGCTGACACAGAGTGGCAAGAAGAGAGACTCATTCCCATCAGAGGAATCTGGGCAGGCTTTCTGGAGGAGATGGGGTTGAGGTAGACCTTGGCGAAAGGAAGCACTGTGCTGGAGAGATCGAAAGAGGCTTGGCGTTCCAGCTGAGGAAACCACGTGAGCAAAAGGGGGCAACAGAGGGTGTTTGGGAAATAAAGTGCAATCCCAAAGATATGCTGCTGAACGTGGTGTGTAGGAGGGAGAGATCAACAGGGCCAAACGGGTTTTCTGAGTGTCAGGCTGGTGAGTTTAGACTTCTCTGAAACAGCACGGAGTGAAGTGTTCTGAGCAGGAGGCTGACCTGGTCTTCAAGAGCTGCTCCTGAGGCATCGTCAGCTACCACCAGTTTGTGGCAGGATGCGCAAGGGGAGGACATGGCCAGGGCTCCTTCGACGGTCCCAGCCGATTAGTCAGGATGTGTGTATGGTGATGGGTGCGTACAGGGGGCATGAGCTTTGCCTTGGGATAGCTCACCAGCTGGCAACACTTTAGAAGGATTCTGGAGGTTTGGGCCTGGCCAAAGGTCTGTGACTTCTGGCCCAGTCAGGCAAGGCTGGATCTGAGCTCATGGGCCATTCCCTTCACTGTACAAATGGGGAAACTGAGGCCCAGAGAAGTTCACACACCACAAGGTAAAGGGTTTGGCAGCTACCGGGCAAGAAAGAGAGCGACAGCTTCCTGAGACACTGCCCCATCCCGCCGACCACGGAGCCTCGGGTCTCAGTTCCCTGAGTGCACTGTGGTCTCCTGCCCTGGTCCTTTGAACCCTTTGCCTAGAACACTGTCTCCCCTCTCTTGGCCAACTCCTGTCACCCTTCAGGCCCAGCACAGGCTTTGTTCCCTCCGCAGAGCCCTCCCTGGCCCTCAGGGTGAGGAGGGAGGCTGAGGTGTATGGTCTGTGCCCTCACATCACCCAGCACCTCCCCATCACAGTACCAACCCCACTGTGTGGGCAATACCCCGCTCAGCTGGAATCCCCACCAGGGAGACCGTGTCACGTGACCCTCAGCACCCGACATGTCCTGAGTGCCCGGTACATGCTTGAGCGAAAGAATGACGGAGGCCATTATCAAGCTCTTTCAACCCTGTACCCAGACACCTGTGGCCTGTTCTCCTATTTGAAGAAGAGCAGTCTCATGGGAAGAGGCTGCTCTGGCCGAGCTTCCTGCCCACGGCCGGGGGCCCCTCAGCTGTCGAGCAGCCCGGTGGGCTGAGCAAGAGTAGCCCTTCAGGGAGGCCCCGATTGCACCATCTGCTCTGCTGTCCTGGGGCAGATGTTTTGGCTGAGGGGGAAGGAAAGGACTGAGTTGCGGAGGAGTGTTCGGTGGGAAAGGGCCCTGGGATTAGCCGTCAAGGGACCCCACCCTTCCTTGGGCGCTCACAGCAGTCTTGACCTGGGCCACTGTGAGGCACCCATCAGTCACAGCCCAGCTTTACATCACTAATTCATTTGTTCAGCCAGTGATCAGTGAGCGCCTACTCAGTGCCAGACGCCAGGAGTATGGCTGTGCTCCCACACATCCCCTCCCTGAGGGTCCCACAGTCTAGAAAGATAAGAACCCACTTTGCTCTGAGGTAGAAAGCCCGAAGTAGGGCAGGTGAAATGCTCAGGGAGTCTGTGCAAGGCAGAGGTTGCTCCTGGCTCGGTGGATTAGAGAAGGCCATGCCATCTGAGGTGATCTCGAGGGACTTAGATGAATAAGAAGGGCCAGTTCTTGAGGTATCTCTCTGTTCCAGGCACTGTGCTAAGTTCTTGACATACCTTATCCCCATTTAATTCTCACCACAATCTTAAGAGGCGGGTGAGATTGTTCCTGTTTTACAGACAAGGGACTAAAGGCTCAGAGAGGTTAAGTAACTTGTCTAGTTATACAAGACACTGGGCAGAGCCAGAATGCAAGCCGAGACTGGTCTGACCCCCAGCCTGTGTGTCTGACACTCTCAACTGTGCTTCTGTGGGGAAAGACATGGCGGCGGAGCATGAGCACAGGGCATGGAGGCAGGCAGAGGACAGAACAGACACGCTTGGGGATCAGCCTGTGATTTGGTTTGCCTGGAATATATAATTCCTGAAGGGAACCGGTAGGGGAAAAGGCAGAGAGCTGTGTTTGGGAAGGGGCCATTCACTGACCCAGCAAGCTTCCCCTGAGGACCCTGGCTGCCAGCCAAGGAAGGCCCGTAGCCTTCCTTCTACAGACATCATGGAGCCAAGGAGGGTTTCGGAATGTCGGAGAGGCACACGGAGGTGAATCTTCCCAGAGTGGTACTCTGGGCTGGGGGAGCAATATAGCCTGAACCAGGGCCTGGCAGACGATGGAGGCTTAGGAGGGTGAGGCGTGGTGGAAGGTGATTGGTCTCCACCTTTGGGGAGAGACACAGAGTTGTCACAGATGACAAGGTGACTGAAAGCGGGAACTCAGGAGAAAGAGCAGTCTTGGGAGAGAAGATGGAGAAACTGGTTTTCCCCGTGCTGTTCGTGAGCTACTGACTGCAGATCCAGACAGTGATTTGTTTTAGGGTGAGTTCTTTCCAGCCCCCTGTGTCACTAGCCGGAACCACAAAGACCACAGCTCAGCCCTCCCAGACTCCAGAGCGCTTAGGCCAGGACTCGCCAAGGATAACTTGTGGGGTGGGTGGCCAGGCCTCTGGCAACGTGGGGGACCCCAGAACCCACTGAGGTATCTGCATTTGGTGAGCACGTGGGCCTGTATCCCTACCTGTATCAGGCCTGCTAAGACTTTTTCCCCTGAAACCCAACATTTCTTTGAATTCTTGTATTTTTATTTTATGTTAAAAATCCACATGAACTTGCAAGTGTACTCCATCATAGATCTGTTTGTTTTAATACAAAGGTGCTGCTTTTCCTTACTAATGAGCTTGGCAAACCCTTCAGAAAGAGGCCCTGAGGTCATCCTGTGGTTTTGCATGCATCCCAGGTTGAGAAGCCAGTCTTGTCTGGTGTATAAGGTGCCTCCCCTTTCCCCACCCCCACTTCATTTTCCCCTGACCTAGAGCTTCAGGAACAACTTTCTCCAGCCAGGCTGATGAGGTGGGAAGTGCAGACCTGTCCCAAAGGGGAAAGGGGCTCTGGGATTCCCCTCTGCGGCTCTCTTTCTCTCTGGGTTCCTCGAACAAGGGGTAGCCTAGTCCATCAGCAGCAGGCCTCCTCCAGAGGGTTCTCCGAGGCCAGGGCCCATCCTTGCCCAATGAGGAGCTTAAACAGAGTTGGGCAAATGGTAATGGCCTTGCAGGACTGTCATCTCTGTTGTCTCTACCTCTACCTGCAGCAGCCAAAGAGATGATAATCTCTTCCATCCCTCCATAGAGAGCTTTCTCTTGTCCCATTCCTCTAAAATAGGCAGAGTGTGGTTAATAGATGAGTCATCTGAGGCCCAGAAAGGCTAAACTACTTACTTAAGGGCGGGCAGTTAGAAAATTGGGAGACCAGGACAAAGACCTGAACTACTGTGTCCTCGGTTACCACTCTTTCCTCTGTTATGCACGGCTTCCTCTGTGCCAACTCTAGGTGTCTGCGGTCTGTGCTCCGAGCACTGGTAAGAACCAGGGAGCCGTATGCCACCCCAGCAACTGGTGCCTCTGCTCTATGAACCTGTGCAGTCTCCCCAGACATAGGTGACATCCCCCATAGTCCCCCATCTCTGCTGCTCATGACCCCATGTCTCAGCCCTGAACCTAGGTGAGGAACTGTGGCATAGACCTGCCTGACTCCCGGGGCTGGGCATCTCTGTCTTGGGAGGGTCCCAAGGCGGCAGTGTTTCTGTCAGGCCACCGGGCTCCTGGCAGAGGGGGCTGGGGGAAGGGAGGGGCATAGTGTTGGCCCTGGTGGTCAAGACAGGCCTGTTCTTGCCCTGCCCTCGCACTGTAGGGTTGGGTGTCGGTGGATGGGTGCTTCTGGATGGGCAGGCGAGGCTTTAAGGCAGGAACCATCTCAGTTGGTCTTGGAGCTGCCAAGTTTTGTGTCCTCCTCCTTCCTCCCTTCCCCTCTCTTTACCCACCCCCCTGGACCAGCGTCTGCTCTCTCTAGCGCCCATCCCCAGCCAGCCCTGGCCCCTCTTCTCTACCTTGTAGCTGAGGTGGCAGGTACCTGGCCTGTTGAGCTAAGGGCCCATTAGGTCTGGGCTGGCTTTCACTCCACTCCCAGCCTCAGTGGAGCCCATGGCAGCGGCCACATTTTCTTGCTTAGCACCATATCCCTGATGGCTGATAGGTGGCTGGTACATCATAGGGACTGAGGTGGATATTTGTTGGATGGTGTGAGAAGCGGGCAAGGCAAGCCCAGGCACCAGGCTGGGCCTGGTTGGCTGAGGAAAGGTGGCTCAGGGAAAGCCAAGAGGCCCAGCAGGGACACACTCCCTTTGGGAGGCCTGGCCTGTGGGTATCAAATGGCTTTTCCGCAGGCTCCAGGGAGGATACCTGATGGCTGGTTTCAGAGTAGGCCCTCTGTGCTCACTTAAACCAGCTGTGTTTTTAGTTGTTGTTGTTTCTTCTTTCCTTCTCATTTGAACTTGGAGTCTGTAATTAACCTCCCATAGGTCGCGGTCACTTTCTGGGTGGGGGAGGGGTGGGGAGGGGGCTGGCCCACAGCCCAGCAGCAGCAGGATAGTGGGAGACTTTGATGCCAGGCAGGCTGGCCGCATTGTCTCCAGGTGTTGCCCTGCAAAGGGGACTGCTCAGCCTTAGTCATGAGGTGAGGACCATTAACCCTTTTAGGAGTCCGCTGCCCCTGCGCCCTGGTTGTCGGGAGGGAGGCGAGGCCTGGTCCGCCTGGCTGGGCTGCCTGGCCCTGTCCCAGGCGCCTGTCTTGCTCTCAGATCTCTGCAGGCTCCGCACCCACCGCCCACTGCCGAGAGGAATGAGGTCAAGCTGCTGGCAGCAGCGGTACTGCCTGGCCTCGGGGCTGGGATGTGGGAAAGGAGCAGCCCTGGTTGTTCTTACTGTTGTTGTTCTCTTCAGTGAGGTGCTTTCTGGGGATTCCCTGCCACACAGATGCGGGCCAGATGCCCTGGCTTGGCATCGGGTGATGAGAAAGCAGAAGCCCCCAGATTAACCATGGCCCAACTCATGACAACTGAGATGTGTCTTAAGGTTTTACGGGATCCCTTATCAAGGGAGATCTTTTTGCAGAGACCTGGGTCATCCCTGAGAGACTTTCCTCTTGTTGTTAGAAAGCTGCCAAAAGAGCTCTCCCCACACGCCCACACCCCTACTCCAGAGAACCCTAGTCCTGCTGCTTAGGTGGGCCCTAAGCAGCAGGACTGGGAAGGGAACGGGACGAAGTGACCTCTCAAGGAGGATGGGAGCTCAGTAGACAGGGCTTGGTCTGAGGAGACACTAGGGGCGGTGAAGGGTGGGCTGACCAACACCCTAGGGCCACCTAGGCCATCAACTTGCTGTCTGCCCCCCCACCCGGGGGGCAGCAGCAGCCCCGGGGAAGCAGGGTATTGGGAATCTCCACCCACTTCTTTTGAGCACAGATCTTCCTCTTGCTTCTACCTGATGCCTCTCGTCTGTCCGCTCTCCTGTGTGCTGGGCCTTTAGGGTCCCCTCTCTGTGTGGGGAAATAAGCACAGACCCTCAGGACTGAGAGCCCTCCGTTTGGCTGCAAAGCTGAATTTATAGAGAAGTTTATGGCCATATTGTTAACATTAGCAGAACATTGGAGACAACCGAACAAATTCCTCTGAACAACGGAATATTATGCAGCCTTTAAAATGATTTAGATCTGTATTTCTAGATTTGGGGAAATGTCTTTATATGTTAACCAAGAAAAGTAGGCTATAAAACGTTTTCAAGAGAAAAGTCTTGCAGGAAGTATTTGAAAATGTTGACAGTGGTTTTGTCTCTGGTGGTAATTGAATGGATTTAAATGTGCTTTTCTTTTTCCTTACTTGCACTGTGCAATTTTTTTTTGATAAATTTATTTATTTATTTATTTTATCTTTGGCTGAGTTGGGTCTTCGTTGCTGTGCACAGGCTTTTTCTAGTTGTGGCGAGCCAGGGCTACTCTTCGTTGTGGTGCGTGGGCTTCTCATCGCGGTGGCTTCTCTTGTTGCTGAGCACGGGCTCTAGACACGCGGGCTTCAGTAGTTGTGGCACGTGGGCTCAGTAGTTGTGGCTCACGGGCTCTAGAACGCAGGCTTAGCAGTTGTGGCACACGGGCTTAGTTGCTCCGCGGTTTGTGGGATCTTCCCGGACCAGGGCTCGAACCCGTGTCCCCTGCATTGGCAGGCAGATTCTTAACCATTGCGCCACCAGGGAAGCCCACATTGTACAATTTGTGTACAACAAAAATGTATTTCTTATGTAACAGAACAATAACAGAGAGGCACAAGCTAAGCTCCTTGGTCGGTAGGAGTGGTTGCTTCATACGGGGCTAGACCATTTCTGTCTGGGACAGCACAGGACCTGGCACATAGTAACACTCAGTAAACACAGGCTGACTGACTACGGGGTGAGAGCCTACCCACTGGGTTGCTTCAGCTCTTGTCCTGACAGATCCCATCCACCCCAGGAAGACTGTTTCTCTGCTTGGTTCAGCTCTGACCCCAAGACACTCTAGGGACACGGTACAGTGGTCTCCATACCTCACGCTAGCATTGCATTCTGGGCCCTGGGCTATAAAAGGGACCCAGACAATACCGGACCCGGCTCAGAGATGGTGCCCAGGCTGGGGCTAAAGCTGGCCCACTCATGTCTGAGGCCTGGTAAGCTCTATCTTCAGCTCCTCAAAGGTCTGCTGTGTCAGCAGCCTCTTAGCCTTGTCCCAGGTGTCCCCAGGGTCTGGTACTGAATCCAATGGGATGCAGTGGGAGAAGCAATGGTGGTTCAGGATAAGGACGAGCTTAAAATGCAGAAAGTAAAGTAAGATCAAGTCATTCCCCAACTTATAAGCCTCTGTTACCTCCCATCACATCTATAAAACTCCAGGGCCGTCTTGTGCAGGTTGCCCACGCTCCTCACTGCAGAAAGCCTGACAGGGCTCCAGGCCCAGGAGTGAGGGTACAGAGGTCCTCTGGGCAATGTTCCCAGTGCCACCTGCGGGGCGTTCTTCCTGGGCTGCCGCCCCTCTCTCCAAGGGACTTGCTTGAAGTAAAAAATCCAGCCTGTTCGCGGGGTCCCATTCCTTTTCAAAACACACATCCTTGGCTTTCAAAGAGCCGTGAACTAAGATATCTGTGAACAGGGACCAGGACGGGATGCTGCTAGAGCAGGAGACATAGGCTTTCGGTATCTCAGATGATGCTTGTGAGGAACTGTTAAGAGACAGAAAAGAAGACTCTTCGTAACGAACACAGCATGATTGAAATGTATGGTTGTTTTGATTGTCATCCTTTAGCCCAGTGCTGTCTAACAGGAATATAATGCGATCCACATATGTAATATAAAATTTTCTAGTAAGCACATCAAAAGTGGTGGGGGGAGGCAAAACAAACCCAGACTTTTCGTCCTAGCTCACACAGCCTCATGTCAGTCACCTGGCCCTACTTCTCCAGGCTCCCCTGCCTTCCAGAATCTTCTAGCCACCTGGGTCTTTTTTATCTCTTGAACTCACCAAGCTCATTCACCCCTCAACGCCTTTATCCAGGAGCTTATTACTGCCTCATATTTCCTGAGATTGTTTGCTATTACCTACTCTCCTCACTCTAATGCAGGCTCCCAAGAGCAGGAAGTTTATCTGCCTTGCTCACCACTGTACACTCAGGGCCTGGAACAGTGCCTGGCATATAGTAGGGTGAATGAATGGGGAACAAGTGAACTGGATGCGGTTCTGAAGTGAGTGGACTGTCACTCGGGTCAGGTCACACAAGGTTCTCACTAGATGGGGTGGCTCCTTGTGATCTGAAATGCTGTCCTGGGTTTCCCATTGGTGGCAGGGAACGACCTTGAAGCCCCCAGTTCCTCGGGCCCTCTGAACTGGGGTCGTGCCTGCTGTTTCTGGGTCAGTCTCTGTGTAACCATTACCACCACCATTAAGCAGTGGCCTCGGGCTCAGGGCACAGGGCGCCACGACTTGTCAGGAAGCACCATCTCCTCCCACCAGGTATTCCACCACCCCCGCCCTGGCTCATTGGGAGGAAGGGGGCCTGGGTTGGGGAGGGTGGGGTCAGGGGGCTCCCTCACCTCAGAGCTTCAGGAAAGGTCAACACTCTCCAAGCAGGGGAAGGAGGCACCTTAGAACTTGAGCTCTCTGTGTCCCCAGTTCACGAGGAGGGGGAGGAGCCTAGTTGCAGGTCACCAGGTGACCGAGAGGTTAGCTCACCGGGTGTCAACCCAACCTTGGAGCAAAGCCACCTGTGAAGATGTGTTCAGCTTGCAGCCAGCTGTCAAGCTCTACACTTACAATACGTGCTCTTGCCTAGAGTATGTTACATATTTATTATATATTTTTAAAACCCACATACCCGGACCCATCCTCACAGGTCCTGCTTCAGAATGTCCAGAACAATGTCCCTGGCACTGACACACTTTTTAAAGCTTCCCATATGGTTCTCATTAGCATCTAGGGTTGATAACTATCGATAAGGAGTGACTGGGGCCCCGAGAGCAAGCAGACGGAGGACGGTGGGGTGTAGGTAAGGGGGAAGGATGCTGAGGCAGGGCTTCAATCACACTAGAATAATGAAGTTCCAGAAAGTCCCAAAGATTGATAGGTTGATACACATAAACTCTCTGAGTGTCAAAAAACAAACAAACAAACAAACAAACCCCAAAACAATAAACCAGCATTTAAAAATGTAAGAAGCAGGTAATTGGGGAAAAACATTGTAGCAAAAGGTGAATAGCCTTACTATTTATAAAGAACTCTTACAGATCAGTAAGATGAGCACCCAATAGAAAAACAAGAGTACAGACAAGAACAGGCAATTCAAAAAGAAGAAATACAGTGAGCCAATATGAAGCGGTCAGCCTCACCAGGAATCAAATAAGTGCAAATAAAAACAACAAAGAGGCGTTATCTTTTGCCTAGCTAATTGGCAGAGATTAAATACATGATAATACCTCATGTTGGTGAGGGTGTGGAAAAAACAGGCACCATCGTTCAGTGGTGGGAGTGCAAATTGGTGCAACCTTTCCAGAACGCAGTTTGGCAACGTGTAAAGCTGAAGAAGATTGTACACTTTCTGGCGCAGCAATTCCACTTTTAGGAAGATTGCCTTAGGAGATAATTGTGGATAATGATAACAGTAATAGCTAACCTTTATTAAATACTCTGTGCGTGCCAGGCTCTACATCACTTATCTCATATAATCCTCAGTCATCATCCCATGAGGTAGGAGCTGTTTTTATCACCTGTGTTTTACAGATGAGGAAACTGAGGCACAGAAGGATTAAGGCAATAGCCTGAGGACACAGAACTAACAAATAGCAAAGCCTGGGTTTGAATACAGGCAGTCTGAGTCAGGAGCCTCACTGCCCGTACAGCAGTATACACTGGATATGTGCAAAGGTTGATGTGCACTGGATATATACACTGGATGAAGCTGCAAGGGTGTTCCTCTGGGCTTGTCTGTGATGGGGTGTGGTGAGGCAGGGGAGAATGTATGCTGAATGCTCCACAATAGGAATTGGTTACATAAGTTCTGATTCACCCATTCAGGAATATTATGCAACCCGGAAAATGGTGCTATAGGGAAAAAATGTGTGTGTAAATACTAGGGGTTTTTGTTTATGCTTAAAAGGTCTCTGAAAGGATGTAAAAGGAACTGATAAAATTGATTGCCTTCTAGAAAGGCAACTGTGTGGCCTTGGTCCGAAGTTAGAGGGAGATCTGTTTTTTAAGCCACATACCCCTTTTCACTTCTTGAATTTTGAATCATGTGAATATATTCTCTATTAAAATATTTATATATCTATAAATATATACACACATAAGTTGTTATGTTGTAGAACTTATTCCAGATAATAGCATTTCAAGGAAATAAAGTCCAAAAAAGTCCAAAAGTCCCCAAAAAAGCTCCAAGACCCTTACTTGGGGAATCATACTGAAGTCAATGAAGATACATCTTTAATGTTTACCCACATATTTCCCAAACTGATTTGCTCATGGAACCATTTTCTTAAGTAGTATCTATTATCCTCTTTCTGGATATGCCTGTCCTATAGAAGTCAGTTTGCAAAATGTTATTAATACTTAATGCCAAGGTGAAAGGCTTACAGTGTTTCATTCCATGAAAGAAACATGTTACTGGCACTGATCCCACTTTGTTTAAAAATAGATGTGTAGGTGCGTGTGTGTGTTTTAAATACTTGTAAGTACTAGGATAATGGATGATTTTATTTTCTTTTATCCATTTGTATTTTCGAATTTTCTAAAATGAACAAAATCATTTCACAAGCACCATTTTTTTGAATCTATGTACTATATTTTTTAAGGCTTTGGGAGCACTTTCTCTCCATGCTCCCTCTGCCCCTGTACCCCATGTTCATCTACTCCCTACTAAAAGCAGCAGCCCAGGGTTAGGTTCAGTGAGGGGCCCCTGTAGCCAGGCCCTCTCACCTGTCTTTATCCAGAGCCAGCTTGAGCTGTGACTCTGAACTCGTGAGGGAAGAACCAATGGCCTAGACAGGGTCAGTCAGTCCCCAGACAACTCTCTGGCCCCAGCAGACCCTCCCTTCAACCAGTTTCTCTGTTCCTCAAAGAGAGCCATTGAGGCTGCAAAAGCAGACACCGGCCTGCTACAAGCCTGACACATTGCAAATCCAGATACCTGGGCTCTGTGGCTGCCTGGCTGGGTGACCTTGGCCAAGTTTCTTAACCTGAGTCTCATCTTCACCCTTTATGTCAGCATGACACTTGCCTTACAGAGCTCGGTGGCCAAATGAGAGCACACACAAAGGCACTGGGTATCCTTTACAGGGCTGTCCCAGTGGAAATTATCACACACCCCAGCAGGGAGCATGGACTTGCCATCAGTGTCCTAAGAACAGAGTACTTTTTCCTTTTCTTTTTTTAGGTTGTTAGAGGGAGGGGGGCAAGGAGATGAAACATGGGAGACCGGGGCAGGCGGAAATAGAATGGTGTTCAAGAAAAAAGGGAGAAGCCTCTTAGCTTGGCATTTGCAGCCCTGCAGCCCTGTGCCCAGCAGTGTAGCCCCAGGCCCCATCCCCCACACAGCCACACCACTTCACCCATTCAGGGCAGCTCACCTTGCTGCCCACGTGCGATTCTGATAAACCACAGCCGGGACCACCTCCCTCCCTTCTAGCTCCCCCATCCTTTAGCTCTCAGCTGAGTTAGCTCCTCCCCCAGCCTGGGTTGGGGACACGCCTCTGGGCTTCAGCACCCCCAGGCCTCCATAAACCACGCTGTGATGTCAATGCCAGGTTCCAGCTCCTCTGCCAGACTGAACTTCCTGAGGGCAGGAGCTGTGTCTGTCATTTTGGTCCACTTGTGTCCTCTGGGCCCAGCATAGGCCTGGGGGTCTGCGACAGGAATCAGATCATGAGCACTGAAGTCAAGGAGACCGGGGTTTGAATTCCAGTTCCAGCCCCTTGGGGAAGTGACTTCACCACTCTGAGCCTCAGTTTTCCCCATCTGTAAATGGGTTTAATCATTGCAATGAACTCACAGGGTGATTTTCATCAGCTAATGTGTATCAAGCTCTGAGTACCATTCCAGGCATGAAGGAAAACTCTCCATACGCGGTACCCACACTGACATCATCGCAGACCCTCTGTGAAGGCTTGTTGATTTGAACTGGGAAACGACACCAGGAGGGGTGGCTCCCCAGGCTCACCCTCTACCCCACCCCCCAGGACAGTGGCCCTTCCTCTGCTGCGCGTGCTTGGCGCTGCCCCACCACCAACACGCTCACCTCCTGCCTTGTATCCCCACAGCCACCCGGCCCAAGCTGAAGAAGATGAAGAGCCAGACGGGACAGGTGGGTGAGAAGCAATCACTGAAGTGTGAGGCAGCAGCCGGTAACCCCCAGCCCTCCTACCGCTGGTTCAAGGACGGCAAGGAGCTCAACCGCAGCCGCGACATTCGCATCAAGTACGGCAATGGCAGGTGAGCGACATCCCTCCCTCCATCCACCCAGCTGCCCCCCCATCCTTCCTCAGAAGGAGGGGCCTGAGCCGGGAAGAGCCCAGGGCTGTGCCCCCAGATCCACCCGTGGAACCAGTTCCAGTCCCCCCTCTTTTGTGGCGCCCAGTTTCTCCTTGCAGCTCCAGCCCCTCTGGTGATGCTGCCCCAGCGTCTTGCAGACGGTACCTGCTTAATTAATGTCCCTGGATGGTTGAAGGCAATTTGATTGTCCAAGTCAGCTTTAACTGTGGAGTCCCATCTTATGCATAAAACTTCTCAAAGGACCTGCCACAGGGTCGGAAAGCCCACCATTGGGCAGTCTTTGGTGAAGGACTCTGCCTCTAGAATGTGTCTGGGAGGGCACGTGTGATGATGGGCTGGTTCCTCAGCTCAGCAAGCTGTCACTGGGCAGACAGCCAGGTGAGGGAAAGGCACAGGGCTTTGACTGGTGTCGGAGGAGTCTATCTCAGACAGTTCCCCCGTGACGTGGAAATTGACTTTAGTCTTTGAGTCAGTGCTCCAGGGAAGAGAATCTGAAGCTCTAGGGTCTCTGGGCTGTGGAAGGTGGCCTCTCTTCCATCTTGGATTGGCCAGACAGGGGGCTCCAGGCACCAGAGAAGCCAAGAGTCCAAGGGCAGCCCCTCACCTCTCTCCTGAGGGGCTGTGAGAAGGCAGAACAAGCCTGACCTCTGTTCTGCGGGCCCTGAGGGCCCTGTGGACTTCCCTCTCTGGCTGAGGCACACCCCAGCCTTTCCTGCCCCTCCAGAGGAGCTATCATTTCCTCCTCACCCCTGCAAAATGCAAATGAAGATGATTTTAGAGGACCCTCCAACCCGTCCGACAACAGAAAGTGATGGAAAAAGGGTCTGGGCTCAGGCTGCTCCTGGTTCGCCGGCTGACCCCGGATGACACATCCTGCCCTCAGGCCTTAGTCTCTGAAACCTGTGAAAGAGGAGGTGGGGGTCAGGGGTCTGGGCAGGGCTTCCAGTTTTCTGACTCTCTTTCTAAGAACGGGGAGCAAAGACAGGACTGGTCACCCTGGAAAGTGGTCCAGGCAGAAAACAGAAAGTAATTTAAGAGGATTTGGTACAGATCAAAGGTTTATGGCTGAAAGAACACTGCTTCCTAAGGGAACTTAGGAGGGGGGGTCTGGGGTGTCACCAGTCTACAGAGTTAGCAAGAAATTCAGGTTGCCCATCAAGCTCACCTTCTGAGGCCACCTCACCCTATCCCCACCAAGCCTGGCTCTGAGCTGGAGAGAGGAGTGGACAGCCTTCTACAGCTTTGGGGCCCCTGTCTCCCCTTCCTCCTACTTCACTGAGACAGCAGAAGTCAGGAGACGGGGTGCTCCTTGCCGGCCGCATTACTCTCGAACAGTCCACAACATGGCCCATCCTCATCCCCATTCCTGATCCGCACGTGGCCCTCACACTCACCCACATCCTCCTGCACACACAGAGCCCTTGTGCCACCAACAAACTCCTTTCTTTGCTGACTTCAGCCTCTCTCTCTCTCTCCCCCAACAAACCACTAACATCGCCTCTCTTCTAAAAGCTTTCCCTCCACGTTGCCGCCTCCCGTTCCTCCTCCGGTTGTTGCCCCATCTTGCTCCTTCCCTAGATCACCACGTGGAGGGAGTTTCACGCCCACTGACTCCACACAGCTCAGCCTCCACTCCTCTTTGCTCTGCAGGAATCTGCCCTGTAAATACAACCCCAGCTCTCTCTGCAGCTGTGGCTCTTGACAGACCCTGTGACCTCAGAGTTTCCCGGCCGCCAGGCCTCTCAGCAGCCTTTGGCATGGGTGCCACCTGCTTCCTTGCCCCTGTGGTCCTCCTGCTGGTCCTCTTGTGCCTCTGAGCACCCTCTCTCAGGCGTCATGAATGCTGGGACTTTGCTGTGTTTGGGGCTTCACTCTTCTCCCCTCTCCACCGGTAGGTGATTTCACCCTCTTATATTTGATGACCCCAAGCCTCCATCTCTAGTTTGATGGCCTTTCTTTTTCCAGACCCATGCTGCCAGGTAAACACTTAGTTACCACCCCTGAGATACCCCACAGATCTTTTTTTTTTTTTTTGGCGCATTTTTTTTTTTTTGCAGCATTTATTCCCAGGCCATAAGTTTTTCTTTCTTCAGTTTCTTCTGGATATCCTTTTCTTCTGTGCAACATCCTCTTCCGGTTTAGGAACAATCTGTTCTTTTTCAGTAAGAATCATCTCAATGTGGCAGGGAGAGCTCATGTATGGGTTGATCCGACCATGAGTTCTGTAAGTCCTGCGCCGCATCTTGGGGACCTCATTCACCTGGATGTGCTCAATGACCAGAGAATCTACATCTAAGCCCTTAAGTTCAGCATTACTCCCTGCACTTTTGAGCAGGTGCAGTAAAAATTCAACACTCTTCTTGGGCCACCGACTCTGCTTCCAGCCCCCCTGTTTGGCCTGGGCACACCTACCAGCTTCACCATTGTAATGATGGAATAGCACAGGTTACTTTTGTAAAGTGACATCCTTCACATACTTGGTGGCTTTTCGGATATGCATACCCTTAATGGCCTGGGCAGTTTCACGAGTGTTCTTAAAGTGAACACGACGATTTGAACCTCTATGATTTGCATGATTTTTGTGGGGTTTTCTGGGTCAATAGTGAATTTTTAGAAGTCACCTCAGGCTGCTTACCGGAAAAGTTCCACAGACATCTCTAACCCAGAATGGCCCAGCCTAGCCTCTCCGCCTTGCCCCTTGTGCTCTCCTCTCAGCTGTGGCAGAAGCAGACTGCCCGCTGGCCGGCACCTGCCCCCATGCCGTCCGCTCCAGGTGGATACCCCCTCTCTGGAAGGAGGCACCCTGCTCCCTGCTCACTTCTGCTCTCCCTGCCTCTAGCCTCTTTTCCTCCACGGTCTCACTCTTGACCACGCCCCACCTTTTCTGGGCCACAGGCCCCTTTGTGAATTCATTTCTGTATCTCACATACATGTGCTGAGCAACAGTTGTATGCCAGGCACTCTATCAGAGGCTGAAGATGCACCAAGGATTGGAGCAGACATGGTCCCCACCTTCACGGAGTTTCTAGTCTAGCTTCTAGTGGAGAATCTGGTAAAGGCCTTGACCCTTACTTCAGAAAATATGCGCCTTATACACTTGGTTTTGCTTGCAATTCAAGGGGTCCACAGAGTCACTTATCCCTGTGACTCTGACAGGGGATGATCTTTCTAACAGGGCACATATCTGATCATTCATTCGTTTGCTTGACAGGTCTTGAGAGCCTGCAGTATGCCAGGACAGCCTAGGTCTTGGGGCCCTTCTGACGCTCCCCTTCCTGGCCTGTAACTCACTGCCTCGCTGTTCCCCTACACCTCGGTGCTCCTGACCCCTGGACTTGGGCCCAGACTGTTCTCTGTGCTGGCAGCGCCTGCCCCCCCTCCTCTCACCTTGTCCTCTGCAAAATTCTCCAAGGCCCGGCTTAAATGTCACATCCTCTGGGTCACCCTCCTGAGCCCTCCAGCAAGCTCTCACCATCTCCTCCCACAGTGCCTTAGACACGGCTTCATGGCATGGTTGGGGGGCTGTCTCTCCCAGCATGAGAGCCTCCAAGACCACCCCCCAGACACACCCTCTCTCCTGTGTGGCCTGGCAGAGGAGGTCTACTTCCGGTGTGAATTGATGAGGATCTTGCAGGACTAGCTCTCCTCTCCTGGGTGCAGGGTGACACTAGGACTGGGCAGGACACCCTTTGGGTTGGCCTTTGAGCAAGTTACTATCCTGGTCAAGCCTCAGTGTCATCAGACAAATGGGTCCTGAAACGGCCTGGTCATATCATCTGGGTCTCCTCCTGGGTACTAAGGACCCCTGAGAGCCTGAAGTGTGCCTCTGCCCCCTTCCTGTCAGGACCTTGTCCCATCTGCTGCATTTCTGAAACTGCCTTGCTCCACCCATCATGCCCCTGGGCTCCCTGCAGTGTGGCGATGGGTTGGAGGAGGGGCCATGATGGAGAACTTCTGATTCCCATGTTGTGACTCAGAGAGCTGCCACCTCTAGACACGTACTTCACCTGGCATGGGGGCTAGGGGTTAGGGGCGGGTGTCTTCTTTCTGGCAAAATCTTCTCTTTCCTTCTGCCCACACTGCAGCTTGCACTCTGGCCCTCCCAGCGCTCCGTTCTGCCCAGGCCACACTCTGTCTTGACATCACTCTTGGTCTACGGAGACCCCTTCCCAGTGGGTGCCGCCTGTCTCTGGGGCTGCCCTACTGAGGTGTCTCACCCAAGGCTTCCTGTGCCAGGAGAAAACTGCCCCCCTCCCCAGCCCTGGGCATGGAGCCCACCCGTGCAGAACCGAGTGTTCCCGTATTTATGAGGGGCAGGCTGGAACTGGCCCCTCGGGCAGGCAGCAGGAGGTAGGCACTGAGGAAAACGTGCGGACGGGTGGAGGAAGCAGCCGCCCAGATCCCTAGTCTCTGCCAGCAGAAAACTGGCTGAGGAAGGAGGGGAGGGGCGTCCATCACAGGGGCAGACCTGGGTCAGCCTAGCGAGCGGGCACCAGGCCTGCCAGAAGGTGGGAGGGAGTCCTGAGTCCTTGGGGCTTCGGACTGGAGCTAGGAGTGAGGAGAAGAGAAACGTAGTTGCCCGCACTCCTTAGGGGCCTGAGAGCCCCACAGAGGCCCCCCTTCAGCCCTGACCCCAGAGCCTCTTGCGCAAGGCTGGGGCCACCTTCCTGGAACTGGGGAGATCATCACACACCTGGTAACCCAAGATGTCTGCAGCCAGCAAACCTAGGGGTCATTGTTTCTGTCCCCTTGTCTCTTTCTGGTACCTCAAAGGGGAGGGGCTCTCCCTGCACACCCACCTTTCCACACATCTCACACCCCTCCATACGGGAAGCCCTTCCTTCTGGTTTTAGCTTTCATTCCTCCAGATAACTGTGAGCCTAGCTCCACCTTGTCCTGCTGCATGTCATGTCGTGTGAGGGAAGCTCCTTTGAATTCAGCTGTGGGTGGGTGACAAGGAAGTTCTGAGTCTGTGTCCCCTATACCTTCTTGACCCGGAGACCCTCAGGTGATCCCCTACTCTGCTCATCTAATGTCAGGGAAGAGCTGGTGGTCAGGAAGCAGAAGCCTGGTTCTGGGACAGCTGAGATCTGTGGCATCTAATTAGGCTGGAGCCAGGAAGGAAATGCTGTCTTAGCCGGAGGGGCCTCCAGGGCTCTGTTTAATGAAGAGAACAAACTTGAATTGACAGAAGAGGGTTGTAGGCAGACACCGGGCCAAGGAGACAGAGAACGGCGTGAGCCGGGAGGGGTGGAACGGAGTCAGGCAGCTGTCACTGTAATGTCGGCAAGGACATCACCACAGCAACAGGGCCTTTTTGACAAGACAAGCTCATGGAGGCTGGTTTGGGGGATCTTGGAATGAGGAGGTCTGGGAAGAGCCCAGCATCAGAGGCTGAGGTGGAGCTCAGGAGACAGGTAGGTCCCCAAAGCACAGCCCGGGGAGGGATGTGGGTCATTTTGCCATCTCCTCCATCCCTGGTGCAGCCTCTCCGCTCACCATCCACACCTTCCCCCATCAGCTTCATGGCTCTGTCTTTCCATCCCTAGGCCCAGGGCAGGACAGCTCGGCTACCCTACCTCCCATGCCACCACTCCTCCAACCCACTGCGCATATTCTGGGAATCTGATTTTTTAACTCGGGACTGAAAGAGGAGGAGGTTACATCATGTTAAGAAATTTTCATGCTACTTTTTTGTTTCCCCCGGGGACCAGGCGGGGGTCCCAGGGTTTAATCTGGAGCTCAGACTGGCCCTAAAGAGCACTGGGGCAGAGGGAGGGATGGGAGGTTTGAACAGATCCTACGGAGCCCAGGCACACGCGGGCAAGTGCAGGGAGGCCCACGGAAGGAAGGAGAGGTTTGGCAGGGTCTTCAGAAAGAAGAGGGGAAGCAGGGCCAGGTGCCCTGGAGTCACACACAGCACTGAAGTCTCTGCCCAGGCCTCGCCCCACAACTCGTGGCACGCAGGGCTGGGTGCAAAGCCCTGCACAGAGGGCTTAGCCTCAGCATCAGGCTCCAGGAGACAGCCCACGAGCTGCTTGGGGCCCAAGTCCTCACCAGCTCCAGCTCCTCATCCACCTCTGCCTTTGCCTTGCCGGGTACCCTTGGACAAGTCCGGAAGCCCCTCTGGGACTCAGTTTTCCCATCTGTCCTGCCCTGTCCTCCTCCAGATTAGCCACGAGGGTCAAGTCAGGCCTTGAGGATAGGATCTTTTTGTTCCCTGAGGTCTCCAAGCTCCCAGCACACAGAAGGCACTCAGTGAACATTTGTTGAATGAATGAAGCGAAACCCCTTGGGGAGGCCACAGAGTGCCCCTTAGTGGCAGGGCCGACACAAAGGCAGGAGGGAGCTACAGGTTTGGACTGGGAGGCTGGGCACAGTCGCCATGGGAACCTGTTAGATCGGTGGCCCTGCCGGGTATCTGGAAATAGGCCTGGCTTATCTAGAGTGACGGGGCTGCCGCTTCTAAGGGAAGGCTGAGGTAGCTGTGAGCCAGCAGCTGCTCTACTGGAAGGAGGTGGGGGGAGATGCAGCGGGCCTGAGAGAAGGGCACTAAAGGAGAAGGAGGGAGGTGGCCATGAGACTTCCTAAGGACTCCACTTTCCTCCCCTAGAAAAATGGTTACGGAGAAGGTCCAGCCCTGGAAAAGTGAATGCGAGGATTCATGGACTTAGAATCCCATGTTCTCCTGAGTGCCCAGGTCTCCCTCCAGCCCTGGGGACTCTGCACTCCACCTGGACCCCAGCAATGGCTGGTCGGAGGGAATCTACTTCCCGTCCACGCTGCGTAGACGCTGTGGCTGTGCAGGGAGAGGTGACCTCTGGGTGACTGCTGGGGAGCCACGGCCAACCTAAGCCCTGGCTCACGCCTCTCCCCCTCTTATCCCCTCCCTAACCAGAAAGAACTCACGACTACAGTTCAACAAGGTGAAGGTGGAGGACGCTGGGGAGTACGTCTGCGAGGCTGAGAACATCCTGGGGAAGGACACCGTCAGGGGCCGGCTCTTCGTCAACAGCGGTAGGTGGTCCCCCAATGAAGGGAGGGGTCCTAGAGGGGTTCTGTGGGGTGGGCCAGTTGCCCCCCAGCCCTAGGGAGGCCCGCACATGATCCATCTTGCACTTGACTCCTCTCCCTCCTGCCACTGCCATATCAAGCCCCAAGATCTGAGCCGATTCAGAGAAATGCAGTCGAAGCATAAATGTTTAGCTTTGTTATCTGGACCTGGAAGAGCCGCCAGCTCTCGTTTTAAATACCCTGAAAACTAAATATTTTGAAATCAAGAGGTGGGGGTGGGGGGAAGGATATTTTTAGAAGGCAATTATGGGAGGCTGGGCTGCCAGAAGCGGGGCTCCGGGGAGAGGCAGACCCAGGGTGCGCGTGAGCTGCCTGCCCGCTGCTTTGCTGGGCGCCCGAGTGCAGGCAGCCGGCTCCGTAGGGCCACGGGTGGGAGGCTTGGGTGCCCCGGGCCCCTGGGGGCAGCCTCAGTTCAGAGATGGCAGGGCCCTCTCCCACAGATCATCCCCTCTCTGGGAAACGTGCAAGGTCAGGAGCCCATGGCACCCTTCGCTTCCCCCCTCCGCAGAGGCAGCTCCAGCTTCGGCATGGAGGCGGCCTCCCTCCTGGGCTGTCCTCTGGTTATCGCCCTTGACTGGAAAGTCACCAAGGCTGCCGTCCTCAGGCCGCGCCCCCTCCACTCTAGCCTGAGTCCTCAGAACCCCACAGCTCTCGTTCCTCCTCCTGACACCCAGCCTCCGCGTACCACTTGGCCACCTGGTTGTTGGGTTCGCTTCCAGTCTTGCTCCCAGCAGAGTCCGGTCCTGCATCTCCCTTCATCCCGTGTTTCCACCAGACAGCCCTCCAGTACCCCCTACACCCAGCGCAGTCTAACGAGAACCCTGCCCTCTGACCCTCAGAGGACAGCCTGGCTCAGACCCGGTCTGCCATGTTGTAAGGGACCTCCCTTGTCCTCGCAGCCTCTCAGCTCCTCCATCTCCCTTACCACTGGATCTACCAGGTATGAGTCTGCAAGTCCTGGTCCGTCTTCTTTCTGGATCTTTCACTCACGTCTGTCCTTTTCATTCCAACCCCACCTCAGGGGCAATCCTGGCCCAGGTTTCATCCCTGCTGAACCTGGACCAGAGCAGCAGCCTCAAGATGCTTTCGCCCTGTCACTCCCCCACCCATGCAGCCAAGGAACAAGGACTCGGTCCCACAGCCCAGCTCTCACAAATCCGACCCAAATGACCTTTCCGACCCTAACTGTAGTCGGCCTCTCCTTCCCATTTTTATTCTTCCTCCTGCGCCATCTCTCCCAGGCAGCTATCCTCCTGACCAGTCCAGCCCACCACAGTGGCACTCCCAGCGCAGGCCCAACTCCTGGGCCACTCCTCGGCCCTCTGTGGTCTTGTGTATCTCTCTCTCCAATTCTATCAGATTGTTCTTCAGCTCTCATCCTGTTGCCGAACTTTCTTTGCGGGTGTGACCTTCCAGGTGGAATTGTGAGCCCAGGAGTGAGGCAAGCAGGGAGGATGCCTTCTCCCCATGAGTTCCAGTAATCACTACCATTTCCTGAGAGCATGCTCTGTGCCAGGCCCCATGTTCCCTCTGGAACCCTGACTCAACCCCACGGAGTACTTCATGCATTAGGAGACTGAAGCTGAGAGAGGTTAAATATTCTGCCCAGAGTCAAACAGCGTAGAGCTACACAATGAAAAAGTAGTTGGCAAACACTGAGCCCCTCTAAGCTCTACGTGGCCATGTCTAGCCCGTTTACCCCTCCAGCCCCGGGGCCTTCCACAGTGCCAGGCTCTAGTCAGCACCTGGTAAACATCACAGAAAAGACCACAGACCCTGCTCCAGGGCCTCTCCTGACTCCACGTGGCCCAGCCTGGGCAGGGCTGCAGTGGGGGTACCTCCTGCTCCTCCCAGCCTGTCTCAAGCCTGGGAAAGTGGACCACGCTGGGGCCCAGCATCTGCCACCCCCAGCCAGAGTGGGCAGACATTCTCAGATCCACTTTGGATTTGAGGTTGCCTGTTTTATATTTTAAGACTTTCTTGGTTAGAACTGATAAGAACCCAACATAAAAGTACCTTGAGGAATTTATTGGTTTTTTTTTTTTTTTTTTTAAATATAAGTGGTTTTTTTTTTTTTTTTTTTTTTTAATTATTTATTTATTTATTTTTGGCTGTGTTGGGTCTTCGTTTCTGTGCGAGGGCTTTCTCTGGTTGCGGCAAGCGGGGGCCACTCTTCATCGCGGAATTTATTGGTTTTTAAAGCTGAGAAGTCCA
This sequence comes from Balaenoptera acutorostrata, assembly GCF_949987535.1. NCBI lineage: Eukaryota > Metazoa > Chordata > Mammalia > Artiodactyla > Balaenopteridae > Balaenoptera > Balaenoptera acutorostrata. The sequence continues at coordinate 125,192,815 of NC_080065.1, read as the reverse complement.
GAGGTAGAACTGGCCCTAGACACACAGAGTCCAGGACCTCAGAGCAGGGGTCAGGACGCCCCCTCCCATGGCACGTTGGCCTCTTTCTCTCCTCTTGTGAAGTGGGCTTCTCCCACGTTTAGGGAAGGGATTGGGAAGAGGAGGCCGTGGCCTCAGCTCCAGGTTTCCTTCATCCCAGCACCACCCAGGGAAAAGAGATAGCTTTGTCTGTGTTTCCACTTATACAGTCACAAGGATGGATTCTGGTCCTGTACCCACTCGGCCCGGTCATGTGCTCAGGGGGATGGGGTGCCGTCATCCTCGTCAGGCCCGTGTGTGTGCAGAGGGGACACTGAGAGGCAGAGTACTGTGAGTGATGGCCCTGCCACAACTGCACGGGGGCACTTCCCTAGAGCGGCGCTGGGGGCAGAGGAAGAAGAAAGGGCCGCCATGCCATGAAGGAAACCACAGTAGTGTCCACCGTCGTGAGCCCTTCAGATAAGTCACAGCCCCACCCCACATGTGGGCTCCTGTCAGCCCCCAGTAGCCTGTATTCTGATCAGTTAGGGATCAGACAGTAGAGCTTTGGGCTGGGCCCTGAGGGCTCCGTGTCTCTCGTCCCTCCAGCAGACAGGAGAGCGGCATGGCAGAGCTGTGGACAGAGTCAAGAGCTGTGGACAGAGTCAAGAGCTCTGGGCTCATTCCAGCTCTGTCGTGCACCCCTGAGCGAGTTACTCCACTTCCCTAGTCTTCTGTTTTCCCATCTGCGGCTGAGCTAGGTGATCTCTCAGCCCCATCTCCGACAGTTCTAGGATGCGCAGGTTTTTTGCGTTGAGCCTGACCTCCTGTGCACCTATTGCCGCTGCCACACGTGTACACACTCACACCACACCTCTTCAGCTGCTCTTCAGTCCACGCAGGCAAGAGCCTACCCTTGACGTAGGGAGGTGAACAGGGCCACTGGAGGGGACCAGGAGGTCCCACTGGGAACGTTTTCCCAGGTAGAGATGCTCAGGCTCCTTGTTTACCCGTGGAACCCGGAAGACTGGAAGCAACCCCACCCTGGGGAGGGGGTGGATGGCAGGTGGCGGGCAGTTGTGCCTGCCCCCCTCTGACTCATTCCAAGGTGGGTTGGCTTGGCCCGCCTGGGCCCCAGGGAAGGCAGGGCTACAGGGGTGGGGCGGCCGGAAGAGGGCATGGGAGGGCTGGCAAGGAGCAGTGGCTGCCCAAGGGGCATCACCGCAGCCCTGAAATATGAGCAGAGGTTTTGTCCAGGAGCAAGGGTGCAGGGGGCGCAGTTGCTGGAGCTGGCGGCAGGGGGAGCGTCTCCGCAGCATCAGCTCCGTCCCGGCCCCTTGTCTCCTCAGGGCCCCAATACACTCACTCACACCAAGACACTAAGGAGTGATAGAGACCTCCTGGGTTTACCCTTCCCAGGTGTTTTTAATCAATTTTTGGAGGTGTGATTTACATACCATAAAATTCACTCTTTTTAAAGTATACAGTTCAGTGGGTTGAAGTATATTCAGTTGAATAATCCTTGCCACTAATTCCAAAACATTTTCATCACCTCGGAAAGAAACCCCATGCCCATTAGCAGTCACTCCCCGTTTCTCCAGATCAGAGCTGACCCTTCCTGCAGCCACAGCTCTGCCAGCTCACAAGAGACGGCTTTCCCGAGTCGGGTGAGAGGAGGAAGAGTCAGCAAGAAGTTCGTGGTGCTTTTAACAAAACAATCAGCCTGATGTAACCCACTTCTGTGAAACCGGCTTTCTCATCCCCAGGTGAAAGGACTTGGGACTGTCCCGGGGTGGCTGTACCAAGTCCTGGGATATCGGGCTGGGCCTGGCTTTGCCCCAGAGGGCAGGCAGGTGTGACCTGGGGTGTCACCGGATCATGGAAGCCCTGGAGAGGCTTCTGGGCCTGCCCCTTACCTGGGGGCTTAGAAAGGCTAGCTGTTTAATCACAGGCGCACCCATGTGTACTGTCAACTCAAGCCTTCAGCGAGGCCTAACTCAGCAAGACGCTGTTCTGAGCACTGAGGGGTCACAGTCTTGGCTCCCAGAGTCCCCTCAAATGGCAGGAAGCTAAAACCTGAACTCAAAGCGTCTGCCTGTTCTAACACACTGAAGAGGAAAGGCAGGCAACTTAACAACGGGAGGGGGGCATCCCAGGCAGGCGGGAGGGGAGCCTTACAGGATAAAGAGACACTTGATCTGGGCCTTGAAAGACGAGCAGAGATTTTCTCCAAGAGCAAGGGAGGAAAGCAGTTGCAGTAGCTGGCAGCAGGCAGAGCATCTCTGCAGCATCAGCTCCTTCCCGGCCCATTTTCCCTTCAGAGACCCAATAAACTCACTCACACCAAGACACTAATGGCTGATAGAGGCTTCCTGGGTTTATCCTTCCCAGGTGTTTTCTTTAAATCCCCCCAGCCCTTGGCAACCAGAATCTCCTTTCTGCCGCTATGGATTTACCTATCCTGGACATTTCATATAAATAGAATCACGGAATATGTGGCCTTTCAAGACTGGTTTCTTCAACTTAAGATAATGTTTTCAAGGTTCATCCATGTTGTAGTAGTATCAGTACTTCTCTCTTTTTCGCGGCTGAATAATAATTCCATTGCCTGGGTCTACCACATTGTTTATATATTCATCAACTGAGGTTGTTGCATCATTCTAGTTGTTTCCGCATTTGGACTATTATCAATAATGCTGCTATAACATTTGTGTCCAAGTTTTTGTGTGGACATATGTTTTCAGTTCTCTTGGGTATACACCTAGGAGTTGAATTGCTGGGTCATATAGTAACTATGTTTAATTTTTTGAGGAATGACCAGCTGTGTTTCAAAATGGCTGCACCATTTTACATTCTCACCAGCAAAGTATGGGGGGTTCCCATTTCTCCACATCTTCACCACCACTTGTTATTATCCATCTTTTTTTTTTTTTTTAAATACAGCTACCTGAGGGGGTGTGAAGTGCTATCTCACGGTGGTTTTGATTTTCATTTCCCTAATGACCTTCCAGGGGTATTTGCATTTAGTAAGAGACAATGCTTTAACCTACAGAAAAGATATCATCATCAGCCAAGGAGACCAGACTAGACCCTGGGATGGTAGAAGAAGGTACCTTTCTCTCAAGAATCAGATGTCCATTTGCTCATTAGAAATATTTGTAAATATTCGTTAAGCACCTATTACATGTCAAGCGCTGTGCTCGACACTGGGGTTCGTTCACCAGTGAAGCAGACAGACATGGCCTCTGCCCAGATAGAGCTTACATTCTAGTGGAGGAGCTAAGCTTTGGACAGCTAGTAATTGCACAGCTAGTCCTTTAATTGTTAGAATAAGCACTACAAGGAGAAGTTACAAAGCTAATGGAAGGAGTAAAGGAGGAGCCTGAGCAGCCTCTCTGAGACACTGATGTTTTGAAAGTCCTGGATAAGAAGGCACGTGGCCTCTTAGAGGAGCTGGACTAAGCCAGTGGAGTCTGAATATACTGCAAGACAGGGACAGGACATGAAGCAGGAAAGGTGGTTAGGCCCAGATTAGACTTGGGGAGGGGTGGGGGGACTTTATTATGAGTATGAATGGAAGCCATTGGAGGGTTTTGATAATGGAAGCGATTGATCAATTTACATATTTTAAAGACCACTTTGGTAGCAGCTGCGAAGCGAAAAGGTTAGAGATGAAGGCAAGAGTGAGGGCAGAAAGACCAGTGAGGAGGTGATCGTGGCCATCCAAGAAAGAGACCACGGAGGCGGTACTGAGACATGGACAGAGCCTGAGGAGGAGGTAGGAAGGCAGCCCTCGGTGATGGATGGCTAGGGGGACAGAGAAGGACCAGAAATCAAAGATGCCTTCTAGGCCTTTGGTTTGTGCTGTCCAGTCATTGAGATGAGCAAGGCTAGAGGAACAAGTGGCTGGGGCAGATGAGTGGGAGCTGAGTTTGGGGTGGCCCGGCGCTATCCCCGCGGTGGTATCCAGGGAGTGGCCAAATTCTCCCACTTGGAGGTCATTTGTCATCTTCACATCCCCAAACACGGGAGAACACAGTGAAGAAATACGAATAGGCTGACAAGGGAGCGTGACACATTGCCTTAGGAGCCCATGTGTGCTGGAATAGCACGAATGCACCTCTTCAGTGTGGAAGTCTTCTGGCGTGAGCCTTCACCACCAGCAGAGTTGGCTGCCGTGAGCTGGGAGGGCCCTGCCGTCACAGGGGTGGCCTCAAGGTACTTCTTTATGAGGTGGAAAGGCCTATGGTCACTTCCCTCCACACCTTCTACAACCGGCTCCCCCATTGCCCTCCCTTTGTACCTTTCTGGGGCCCCAGCCTAGTCCCCGTCATGACATGGTTCTGGCAGCCCTAGGCCATGGATCCCAGATGGGGCCCTGTCTTCCCTCAGGAGTCGTCCTCTGCCTCCCAAGGCCTCAGTGAGCACAGACGTGCATGCAGACAGGCCCAAGCTTGCGGCTGTGGTCCTGCCAACCATCCTCGCTCCTGCCCGCTGCGCATGCAGCCCAGCGTTGGGCAGGTTCCTCCACCCCTGGCTGCAGAGGGCATCAAGCTGGCCTGAGATTTCTCTGGCTTGGCCAAGGCCCATGAGGGTACTCAGGCCCGTGGTCCACATCGTGTTTGCATTCGTCTTCCCGTCAAGCCTTGGTGCTAACGTGTTCTTACATGAGGGACCAGGTGCCTGGTGAGAATGTTCAGCCAGACATTAGGAGCCCCGAGGCCTTGTTACAACACACACTGGACTCTGGAAGGCCCTTCCCTGCTCTCTTTCCTCACTCCTCCTTGGCAATGTAACCGAAGGGCAGGACAACCTCTAGGGTCCTCCCGGCAATGAGATTTTATAACTCGTAGGCGTGGTCACCTCAGCTGTTTGTCTTCTCTGTCCTTTTCTTAGTTCCCTGGGTCTCACTGACCCAGAAGCATGTGGGTCCCAGCCTTGTGTGGGGTTGAGCAGAGGTGGGAGACGTCAGCAGGGGTGGGGCTCGAGGATGCCAGACTAGCAGCAGGCATGATGTGGAGGGAAGGTGGGAGCTGGCCCTACCCGCTGGGTTTTATCAGCGAGCTCCTCAGACATATACAGAGGCAGAGCTGTGTATACACTCCCAGTCCCGTGCTCCATCTGTCTCTCCACACGTCTAAACACTCAGGGCGCCAAGTGCCTGCCCTCCTCCTCCTCCTCTCATCCCCCCACTTACTTCGGGGGATGGTGGAGACTCAGTACCCCTGAGGAGACAGGACCGGCCAAGGTAGGATGGGCCACCTCAGTCAGGAGGCCACTGCTGGGTGGGCATGAGAGGCCCTCAGAGCCACAGAAGCTGAGGGGGGAGCAGGAACCGGTTTCTAGCTGCCCAGTATGGATACACAGCCTAAGAGGTTAGCTAACAGATAAAGACTGAAATTTGGGGCAAGAATTTTCACTTGAAACCAGGCTTCTGGATGCCATCCCATAGGGGAGCAGTGCTTTTGTGATTTTCGCTTATCAAATGAATGTGATCCATCAGGTGTGCAGTCTGGGTTAGCAGCCTTGAAGCCCAGTCTTGCTGTCACCTAGTTTCCACACCCCAGCTGTCCCCCAGCCCTCTCCCCAGCAACGTGAAGCCCCGGATTTATGGCCTGGGCTGTCCAAGGCCTGGAGGCTCCCTCCAGAGGCAACAGCTGACCGGGTGGGGGAGGTGGAGGCTGCCTGGTGAGGGAGGACATGAAGGCGGCCCTGGATGCTTATGGAGACGCGCATAGCGGCCTTTGTAGCATTTCTGGGCGGCTTGGCCCAACTCTGGGACAAAGAGGGGAGAGACGGAAGCTAGGGTTCTCCCTACATGTCCCTAGATCTTAGAAAATTACAGTGTCCAAAAAGGTGCCATTCCCCTCAAAGCCCAGCTCCCTGTAATCACGCCCTGGTCCATAAGAGCCCCAGCAGTGCAGACAGATATAAATGTCTCCTCCCTGAACCCCTGTGACTTGCCCCCCATGTAAGACATGGTGCCTCATCCACCTGCAGCGGAGCCCCCAGAAAGGCAGGCAGGCAGGCAGGCAGGCAAGCAGCAGAGGTGGGCCCTTATGCCAGAAGATGGAGCAGTTTCTGCTAGCCTCTCATCCCCTCCAAAAAAAGAAAATCTTCCCAGCCTTTGAAGGTTTGCCTGGAGCGAGGGTGCAAGGTGGTGCTGGGCAGATGGTCCGAGCTCACGGTGGCCTCCCCTTGGCCTTGTTGGTGACCTGGGAGGGACCACCAGACCTTCCCCCAACCCCAGCCATTCCTACAGTCTCTGATCATCCAGCTTTGAGATGGGCCATGAAGGAGGTGATTCCTGGGGCCCAGAGGTGGTCTCAGTGGGTCACCGGCACGTGTCTCTCGTACCTCCAGTGAGCACTACCCTATCATCCTGGTCGGGGCACGCCCGCAAGTGCAACGAGACAGCCAAGTCCTATTGTGTCAACGGAGGCGTCTGTTACTACATCGAGGGCATCAACCAGCTCTCCTGCAAGTAAGTCACCAGTGGGGGCAGGCATGGGGGCAAGAGCAGGGGGAGAGAGGCTGGGGCAGAAGTGGAGGGCTCTAGGAAAAGTGAGCTTCAAGATACTAATAAGGGGTCTCCAAGGGGTGTAGACAGGGAGGTTTGCCCCACTTCCTAGCCCTTTCCTGGAATACAGGGACATGTAATCTCTAAAGGGCTCAGGGCTTCTGCAGTCCCAGTTTCCCAGGTCCCTACCCACCCCATCTTCCAACGTCCACCCTTTCACCAACACCTTCTAGGGAGATGGCGAGACCAGTCTATGCCCGGGGCACTGGATTCTCTCTCTCTCTCTCTCTTCCCCTCCCCATCTCTCAGCAACTTTCCAAACTTTGTTCTGATGAACATTGCCCAGGGTGCATCTTCCCCAGCAGTGAGGAGCCTGGCAGGGTCAGGTAGGGCACACGTCCCAGAGCCCTTGCTAGCTGAGCTCTGCTCTTATAGCCTTGGGGGAAGAAGAGGGCTCTGCCCCCAGTGCTCGCCTCAGGACCTGGCTCTTCTCCCTGCCCAGCAGGACCCCAGTGCTATGCCCTGGCCGCTGCCTGTGCCACTTCAGTCCCTCGCCCCTCTCTGGGGAGTGAAGGGCCACCAGCAAGGACATCACTCCGGGTGTGGCTAGTGGGGGAGGTCAGGGTTGAGGAAAAGCTCACGTTGGGACTCTGCCTCCCCCCAAGAGCTGCCCCGAAGGAACTCCCAGGAGCTGAGGACCCCCTGCTCCCCACCCTTAGCAAACAGGATAGGTGGGAGCACAGTGATCAGGGAGGGCTTGTTCAGGCCCAGCCACATCTTCTGGGAGCCGGGCCCCCACTGCCCCCTTGACAGATTCTCTGGTGGGTGAGCAAGGAACAGGTAGGGGAGCTTGGTGAGGGCAGCACAGGTTCTGGCCGGATCCTGAGTAGAGGGAGGGAGGCCTAGTTCACAACTTTGGGTTTCAAAGCAGCCCAAGCCTAGGGCGCTGGCGGTGTGCCAAAGCTGCCCCACTGCCATGGCATCTGGGCAAGGGCCAGCACAGTACTGATGAAGATTCACGGAGACAGGCGTTTGCCCTCCCCACAGATAAGGTCAGATTCAGCGCTCCTCAGCTTTCCTGCCTTTGGCCTCCAGCTCCAGAGCTGCATCTCCCTCCTGACTACAGCCTTGGCCAAAGACCCCTCCACCTCACAGCGTGATAACGAGGGGCCACACCTCCTTCACGCCCTCCCCTCAGTGCTGGGTGAGCTGAGGTGCCTCTTGCTCCAGCTGGCCTCCTTTGCCAGCATCCACCTCGGCTCCACCTTTCACCTGCTGCCATCCGCCTTCTGGCCTCCCCCATCCTGAATCTCAAGGGACAGTCCCAAAAGCAACAGCATGTCCCCCAGGGAAGTTCTCAGTCCAGACTCAGCCCCTCATCCTTCCTCTCTCTTTCTGCCTCTAGGAAGCTGCCACATTAGTGCCACAGACCCTGGGGAACATTCTAGCCTTGAAAATGCTCTGAGCACTTTGGAATAGATCTATAGAAATGCATAAGCATTCTGGAATACCTCACAGAGATGGGCCAGCCCTGGACCCCTTCTTCTTGTCCCCCACAACAAACACATACACACCAGGCCTCTCTTCTTCCCTAGCCCCTTGGATCCCAGAACCTTGAAGGGATCCAGCATTGTCACTGGCTCCAGACAGAAAAGGTTTCAGCCACCCGGGACAGGTGTCAGGGCTGAGGAGGGCCATGGGACCCAGGACTCCAGTGCCAGAGTTTAGTGTGGGAAAGAGTAGTGAGCTATAGGATTCCCAGGGGGCCCTGCCAGCAAGGCTGTACCCCTAGGACTTTCTGGGTCCCGCCCAGCTAAGTCTGAGAGGAGCAGAGGGCAGGAGCCTGAGCCACTGTGAAGATGCTGTCCTGTTTCCCCTCCCCACCAGGGCAACTGGGGTTCACTGCTTAGAACCTGAGCTTGGTACCCAGAACCACCACCTCCCCATTTCAGCCTGTCCTGGGTCAGCCCCAGCCAGGGCTCCTGGAACCAACTTCCCTGATGCCCTGAGCCCTCAGGGGAGAGGGGCATCCCTGGCGGGGATTGCAATCAGGAGGGCAGGTCCTCACAGCTGTGCTGGAGAAGGGCAGGGGGGAGGGGGGCAGGGCAGAACCCAGAGGCCATTCTGGGGGTGGGTGAGCTGGGAGGGAAGGGGGGTAGGCCTCTTGGGGTTCCTGATGACACCCTGAATGGAATGCATGGAATAAAAAGGAAAGAACTTAGGAAACGGAACTCACGTCGTACCATTTGTGCTGTTTGTTTACTTTTTATTTTGATTTTTTTGCATTTCCGCTTAGCTTGGATAATGAAACTAGACTGGTCAGTTTCATTCCAGTTTCTACAAAAATCAGTTTTCCTTCCTGGTTTTCTGACACTTGTTGTGTATTGGTTCAGAGCCCTGCGGGGAGTGTTGGAAAGCAGGCACACTCCATCCCTCCTGTTTTTCTAGAATTCAGAGCCAAAAGAAACAGTGTCACTGATACTGAATTTTGTTTTAAAAAAGGAAAGCTTAGGGGGATTTGAAAACGGGGGTCCAAATCAAGGTGACCGCCTCCTGTCTGGGCCAGACAGGGGCCTCTGCACTTCCTCTTGCTGCTTTCTCCTCTTCTCTCCGTGTTTTTATAGAGCACGGTTGGTGCGTGACTCTTGGGGACTGGTTCAGGGGATGATGACAGAACAAGACTCTCTTTCCAGCCCTGTGCACATACCAGTGGCATGCCTCCCTTTCCCATCAGCTCACCCCCCATCCCCTCTGCTCCCATGTCCAGGTGATTTCCCCCATCCCATGCCCATCTGCCTGCTCATCCTCTCCACTCACACCCCTCATGAGGCCAGAAGACCCTTCACTCCCTCCAGTGCCCGGGGCACACCCTCATCCTTCATCCTCCCTCTCCCCTGGGTGAGGGCAGCACACATGGCATTATCCCCAGGCTACCAAAAGGAGAAACTGAGGCCCGGGGGGTGGGGTGGGAAAACGGGGAGGCAGAGTCCCAGCCTGTCACCCCAGATGCAGCCCGTGGGCTCTCCTCTCTGCCCCTCTCTCACCCCTGCTCTTCTCCAGCCCTGAGCACAGACCTTCCCGTAGTCAAGGATAACAGCTTGGGGGGAAGGGCTGGGAAGCCTGTTACCTGCCACTCCTAATCTGTCCCGTGTCCCTGAAACTCAGGGGGTCAATCCCTGTTTGAGTGGGAACTCACTACCAGCCAGCCACCCACACCAAGTTCAGGCCCTGCTCCTGGTCGATAGGCTAATGTAGCCTGTACCCTGTTACCAGGTCCTGGCAGCAGGGTAGAGAGGCTGTAGGCCCTCCCCCAGAGCCTTCCCTAGGGAAGCCCCAGCCTCCTGGACGTGGCTCATCCTCAACAAGCAGCGCTAACGAGAGAACAGGAGTGTCCAAAAGCCCCGTGAAAGGAGCTAGTGCCTGAGGAGCAGCACAGGTGTTAGTCCTCCCAGCCCCGTGCAGTGCCCATCCCCCCACCTTCTCCTTTGTTCAGCCAGTGGGCACTTTCCCAGGGCAGGAAGGTTAGGACTATATCGCACAACTCCAGGGGGCTTGTTCGTGTTGTACACGGTGTCCACAGCACCACCTGGAGCTGTGCAACTCTGTGGCCACGAATAATACGAGGACAGAGTCGGGGTAGTCCAGGCTGGGTGTGGGGCCGGGAACGCAGGGATGTGCTCAATTACCCTCGTCTCCAAGAGCCACAGGAAAGCATCCTCTCAGCAGTGGGAATAAATTCCCCTCTGTCCCCTCCTGCCCCCGCACTTCCCCATTTTCTCTTACACACACACAGGTTCTTCCTGTCTCCAGGAGCCAGGCTAATCTCAAGACACTGGACACAGTCAAGCCTATCTCTTTCTTATTCCTGATTGCAAGAGTCATTTTGGCAACGTCCTGGGTCTTTCTCGTCCACCCCCAACGATGCTGCTGCTTGAAAAGCCACTCCTGCGCCTCTAGTCCCATCCCAAGTGGAATCAGTTTCCGAGAGCTGAGGAGGAAGGGCTGAGCCTGAGTGGAGCTGGTCGAAAAGCCTTAGCCACTGCCTCCATTTTCCTGGGCTGGGATGACTGGGGACGAGGGCGAGGGATCAGAAAAGGACATATTGACAAAGTTGTAGCCTCCTCCTCCGAGCCACCCTGTTCAACAGGATGAGCATGCATCAGCTTCACGTGCAGGCTCTCCCCCTTCTCCAGACACACTTCCCCCCCCTCCACTGCCATTCATTAGCCAGGCATACCTGCACACACACTGCCCCGGCTACAAGGACCAGCCTCCTGCCTCCCCTGAGGGAGACACAGTAAGGCCCAGAGAGACTCCAGCTATCTGCTCATCAACCACTCCCAATCCTCCAGGCTAGATTGGAGGCCACAGGGTTTTTGTGAGGGTCTATCACAGTTAATCGCCATCACCCCCTATAAGTTCAAGGGGCTACTGATGGTTGGTATACATTACACTAGAATGCTAGAGTACATTCACCTCTTGGGGAAGTTTACTGATTAAGGTCATTGGACCTGTTATTGAGGGGACGCTGGTGATGGGCTTACCTAATTTCCTAATTTAGAAGAGGCAGAAGAGCATAGACCCATCTTTGAGTAGGGGGCGGTGCGGGAGGGTCAGTCTGGCCCTATCTGTAAGCTTCCCTTAAGTATCTGGCCTTGCTGGGGTTCAGAAGAGAGTACAAGTGCTGGGCATGTCTCCCAGAAATCTACAAGACAGGGACTCGAGGGGAGAGCGGCAGCCAGGGAGCAGAAGGAAGTGGACCTTGGGGGTTAAGGACAAGGTCAGGGAGATGGGAGTGGGTGGTTCTCTGCAGGAGGCAACGTGGGAGAATGAACTCCCGCTCGAGCCAGGCAGTGATGGAGGAGCAGGTCGTGGGGAAAGGGCAGGTGTCCCAGGCAGCCAGTTGGCCCCCTGATGCGGAACAGGCTTCAGCCCCGCCCCCACCCCGCCCCCACCCCACCACCGTGATTCTTGCCACCTGAGGCCAGATGCCCCACACCTGCCCTCAGCCCACCAGCTTCGGGATGCTGGTAATTCAGGCTTCTCTCCACCCTCACCTGTTCCCCATAAGCTTTTCCCGTGTATATTGCTCTAGGGCAGCCTTCCCCAAACCGTCTGTTCACAAGTATTCCTCAAAAAACAACTTCCAAGGTCAAACAAATTTGGAACATAGTGGAAAGTTCAGCTCTTTCCTCCTACAAAACTTTTCATAGCCTTTCATGTGCTAGCGTGCACTGCAACTCTACAAGAAAGCCTGGGAATGGATTTCCTAAGCTTAGTTGGCCACAGAACCCTCTTTGAAAGAACAGATGAGACATCTCCAAGGCCCCTTTTGTTGTAGGCACACAGTCTGGGAACAGCATTCCCAAGTTCTCCTTTGAGCTTTCTGGGGTCTGTTTCATGGATGAGAAAACCTGCCCAGGGCCCTGGAGAGAACCCTTTGGTAGGGCTTGGAAGGAATGGCTCCCCAGAACTTGGTATTCCAGGAGACTCCCAGCCCCCCAGCCTACTGACTGCCTGGCACCAAGGGTCTACAATTCTGGCTTCACGGGGCCCCAGGCAGGTCAGAAGGGAAGTCTCAATGACCATTAGGACCTTTAGGCAGTAAGTTCCCAATTTCCCCACCCTGCTTCCCCAAATCATCCTCTTCCCTGCCCCTCCCCCGCTTCCCCACCACCTGGAGCTACATCTATTAGAGAGATTTTGAAGGAGATTTCCGAGCCCTCCACCCAGCCCCGACTCCAGCCCCTTCAGCAACGAGTGTGCCCCAGCGCTCGACTTGGTTTTCTCATTCATCACTGTGCACTTTGATTTCTAACCTAAGCCTCGCGGATGATGCCAGTTTGTTCTGTGATTTTTCCCCTTTTCCTTCTCCAGATGTCCAAACGGATTCTTCGGACAGAGATGTTTGGAGAAACTGCCTTTGCGATTGTACATGCCAGATCCTAAGCAAAGTATGTTTGAAGATACAAACACGAGTCCCTGCTCCTTAGAAAGCTTCCGGGTGCAGTCCCCCCCCACTCCTCACCCCGTTGTAGGACATAGGGCCAGGGGTGTTGGTTGTTTTGATCTTTGGCTGTTTTGTTTCTTTTTTGTATTTTGGTTTGTTAGTTCTTTTGTTTTGCTTTTTCATTTTTGGCCTAATCCTTGGGTTTAAAGTTCAGGGCTGCAGGTAAGGGGCAGAGTGGCAAGGCCGGTACAAATGGTAACAGTGGCAAGGAACCCAGCTGGCATTGGCAGGAGCCCGTGCCGGGGTGTTGCAATGCCTATGTCTTGCTATCCTGGCTCTCTCTTTCTGGTTTTCTTTCTTTTGGTAGGTGTCCTGTGGGATACACCGGGGACAGGTGTCAGCAGTTCGCAATGGTCAACTTCTCCAGTATGTCTCTTTCTTCTATTTCTTTCCTTCCCTGGTAACTGACAGTTCTTCCCCCACCCTACCCCCCACCCCGTGGGAAGGATGGGGCCTTGCTTAGAGAGATTGGGGTGGGCCGGGAAACACGGGGGGCTGCCCTAGGCTCCTCTCAGTCCTCATCAGAAACCTGTGCGTGTTACTGAACCAAACTTGGGTCCCCTATGCCAAACACGCAGCAAAGCTAACCTACTAAACCGGATAGAGGTGAAAGAAAGAACAGCGCTAGTTGTAAGGTGTGAAGCAAAGAATACGAGGGGCTCATGGGAAGGGTTTTTAAAGACTGTGGGAGGGTGGGGTCACGAGGTGCGTGATCAGCTCATGCTCAGTCCTCTGATTGGTTGATGGTGAGGTAACAGGGTGATGTTTCAGGAATCTCAATCATCAACCTTCTGGTTCCAATCAGCCTAGGGCTGGGGGTGGTCATCATGTAGTTAACTTCTAACACCTGGTGGGGTTTTAGTATCTGCAAAACAACTCAAGGATATACCAAAGGTCCTTGACTTTGTTTTATGGCTAAACTCTTATTATTTTGTCTCGTTTGCTTTCCTTTGTTTCTGCATTTTCTCACTTCTCTGATTAAATCTGCTCTTTGGAACTCCAGGAGAAAGGCCTAGGAGGCTAAAGCTTTTCTACAAACAAGAGGCAGGGGTCACTGGGGGGTCTTTCCTGGGGAAGCACCTGCAGGGTCCTGCTCGGTTTCACAAAGAGGAGACTGATACACCCCCTGCCTCATGGTGCTGTACTGCCTGGTCGCAGTAACACTGAATTCCCTCTGCAGCTGCTCAGAGCCAGGCTCAGGCCTCTTCACCACTGGGGTCAGGCAGCCTGGCCAGGATGGGAAGAAGCATTTGCAGAGCCCTCACCTGCCTCTGAGAGCCTGTCTGAGGATGTCAGGCTGTTGGTGGGGCCAGGCAATGAGTGTGTGCACATGCGCGCTCGTGTGTTTGAGAGAAACAAGTTCTCAGAAAGCCTGCCTTTCCATCTGGCCAGAGTTTGTTTTGGTTTGATTTGGGGTGATGGGGGAGAGTGGGGAAGGGGGATTGAGGGAAAACAGGTCCCAGGGCAGTGGTTTCCATGAAGACCAGAGACATCTGTGCAACTAGATGTTGGAGCAGGGGTGAGGGTTGCCGCAAATACTAAGGCATAGAGGGAAGAAGGAATCAAGGGGTAACTGGTGACTCTCTCCAGGCCCTCTCTGGTCTCAGTCCCCATCCAGGACTTCATTCCCTTCCTTTCTTCCATCTCTGAAGTTGGAGCTTTCTGGCTTGCACAGTCTGCCGAGAAAAGTGTGACCCCTGGAGCTGAAAGATGAGGCCCTAACTGTGGTGTGTTTTATTGGGGGCTGGGAGCAGTGCCTTCAAGTGCAATCAGGTGGAGGTGGAGCAGAGCAGAAAGCCCCAGGCTGGCCATGGACTGCATTTGGGGCCCAGCGGTCCACTGGCCTGCAAGGCGGGACCGTGTCCCCCATCCTCCAGAGCACGCTAGGCCCCTGCTCGCCCCACCACCCACCTCCTCCTCTCCAGGGAGGACAGATGGGTCCCATGAGGGATTAGAACTAGATTGATGGTGCCTGGGCATGAAGAGGTGGAGGGAGGGACCCAGGGGGCCGTTTAGGTAGCCCTTAGAGAAAAGGGGTTTGGGGCTCAGGGTAGAGAAAGGAGCCTTCCAATCCTTCTCAGACCACAGCACAAAAGCCTAGACATTCCCTGCACAGGAACCTGGAAGCCAAGATTCGAAGAGGAGAGGCGCCAGGGAGGTCGGGGCTGGTCAGCCCAGGTGGTCAACTCTCTTAATAGAGTGTTGGGGGCAGTGCTGTCCTCAGGCCCCTCCCATTGGAGGCCAGGGAGGAAGGCCATGGGGATAAGAACAGAGCCTGTGGGCACGTGGCCCAACAGAACTCTCCAGAGCCCAGGCTCCAGGAAGAATTGCAGAGTCAGATCCAGCCCCATTGGAGGACCGTAGGTCAGGAGGGCAGAGCAGCCAGGTGGGGCTGAGGACCTGGGGAGAGAGGCAATGGAGAGCCTATTCCTTTTCACCCTTAAGCCCAGAGCCCCCCTAGCTTATGGGACTGTTCTGGACAGGGAGTCCCAGCCCATCCTGAATCTGAGCAGCAGAGCCTCCAAAACTCGGCCACTGTCCAAGCTTTTCTGCCAGCTGGGCTGCTTCAGCTTGCAGCTCAGATCTTCTGGGAGGGTCAGCAGGGCCCCGGGAGCCCAGAAGAGAGCCTGGAAATGCAGCCTTTCTGCCTAGTGTTACTGGGATCCTTGCTGGTACCTTTTGGTAAAGGATTTATACTCTTCAAGCACTTCGCCCAGAGCACTTCATGCACTGCTCTATCAGATAATTATTGACAAAGGAGTGAAAAATGCTAACTTAAGTGTTCAGGCTTCGATTCAGATGGACCTGAATAAAATTGCCAGCAGCTGAGCTTACTGTTCTGGGGCCTCATTTAACCTCTCTGATTTTGTTTTCTCATCTGTAAAATGGGGATAGTGGCATTTATGCCTTTAGGGTTGCTGTGAGGATGAAGTGAAGTGATGCACACCAAGGGCTTAGTCAAGGGCCTGCTGTTGTTTGAACACAGCTGAGCTCCTCTTCCAGCTACTGCTGGCGTGGGAGTGGAGGCCAGAGGGGCAGCATCAGTCCCCTGGAGGCTGACTCCCAGCACATCCTGAGCAAAGTGTCTGACCTTCCCCCTCTGCCCGGACAGCCTCTAGACCAGGTTACCTTTTGCGGAGGCCACGGAAACAGAGCCTGCAGCCGCAGTAGCCCTTTAAAGCTTCTCCTTCTTCCCTTGACAGCCCCTCTACTTCCCAAGAGTCAAAACTTGTACACCTGGATACCCACCATATACAAGAGCACGCACACCTGCACACACACACACAAACACATGCCTGCACTTGCACACAAACACACATGTGCTGACACCTGCTCGCACACACACAAGCACAAAAGCACATGCTCTGGGGTCAACATCAGGGCCTCCTTGTCCAGGTGCCTGTGACCAGGTGTCGTAGGACATGTCCAGGATGAAGACTTTGCCTGTTGTCTGATAAGCCTGGCCCTGCTGGGAGTCCAGCCAGCATCAGGCTGCCATGGTTACTGGTCAGTATGCAAATTTCTGTTCAGTAGGACCCATCTGTGACTCGGTGGTATCACTCCATCCTGGCTGAGTGGCAGTCAGTGAATATGATGAGCGGGAGACTGTTTTTTTGATTTTGGGTTTTTGGGGTGTTTTTGTTTTTGTTTTTTGCTGGGGCTGACATGGCTGCAGGCCCCTCAGAATCCATCCCCGGGGAGAGGGAAGCAGGGCTGCCTTTTAGTGACTTCTCAGTGACATCACCAGTCCTGCCAGCCACCACTGTCCACCCAAAACAGTACTGGCCTTTGACTCAAAGGGGAGGCCAGGCAGGAGTCCCAAAAGCTGCTGCTGCTACTAGTTGGTTCCCAGAGGAGTGATGCAGGAGAAAACTCTTAATGGCTTTGGGAGCCCTGCTCACTTCTCCAGATGGTCACTGTCCTGAGGACTAGCCAGTCAGGTCTGCCCAGGGACTCAATGGGCAGGAATAGGCATGGCTTAGCCCCAAGAGACCAGAGACCTGGCCTCCAGTCTCCCTTCCGCCTTCTAATTGGCTATGTGACCTTGGGAAAGTGTCCTAGCACTACTGGGCTGCCTCATCTAATACAAACGCCACCAAAAGTGGAGCCCAGACCAGCTCTGTGAACCACAGTTCTCTTAGTGTCTGGGGTGCTGTGGTCAAGCTGGGCTGTTCTCTGTGGGGAACCTGGCTGGATATCCAAACATTGTGAGTTCTTTCGAGCTGCCTGGAGGGTCCCTGGGGCTACAGGATTAACTGCTCAGTGAGAGTTGCCCCCGAGGACCCTTTCAGTTTGTCAAGTTTTTACTGCCTGCTTAGCACAGCTGGCCAGCCCTGCTCCCAGCCCTGGGAGAGGAGTGGACTTGCTGTGCTTATGGTGACTC
Source organism: Balaenoptera acutorostrata (assembly GCF_949987535.1). Classification (NCBI taxonomy): domain Eukaryota; kingdom Metazoa; phylum Chordata; class Mammalia; order Artiodactyla; family Balaenopteridae; genus Balaenoptera; species Balaenoptera acutorostrata. The sequence goes on along the minus strand of NC_080065.1, from coordinate 125,175,904 downwards.
GTACCTCCAAGCAGTAAGCATAAGACTGCAAAGAAACCACATTCAAGATCACCCGCAACCTCAGATTTAACAGGAGTGCACAGAAGGGCTCATGTTTAGAAGAGCTGGGGTTTGTGCTTCGAGGGTGTGGTCTCTGCATGGAACTGGGGGTCAGAGCCCCAGGATCTTCCTCAAGGCTCTTTCAGTCAGAGCCATCCTACTCTCTTGCCCTTTTCCAACTGCATAACCCTCTGGAATCCCTATCAGGAAGCAGGGGAGAGATCCAGAGCTAGACAGTGCACAGGACTTCCTACTCATGTCCCCGTGCTCCCCTCCCTCTGCAGGAGATGAGAACATCAGACCACAATTCCACCTCCTGCCTGGGTCTAGCGGAACTTGCTGTGCACGTGCGGAGGCAGTGAAGCAAGCCCTTGCACACCGCCTCGCCTGTCTTTTTTTTTTTTAATTTTTATTGGAGTCTAGTTGATTTAAAATGTGTTAGTTTCTGCTCTCACTGTGTACAGGCACTTTTGACAGATGAGGAAACAGAGACTATGTATGACTTGCCCACATGCACACAGCAAACTAGGGACAAAACTGAGACTCGAGGCCTGCAATCAGGTGCTGGCTGTTACCTTAGAATGGTAGGTGAGCTTTTCAAAAGCACTGGGGAGATTTCTGGGCTCCCACCCCAGAGCCTGGTTCCATTGGTCTGGATGATTCTGAAGGACAGCTGAGTTGCAGACCTCAGAGATCCCGTGGCCAGGCCTGATCCCCATTTAACTGATGAAAGACTGAGAGCCAGATAGGCGGGGTACTATGGGGTCGCAAAGCGGGTCAGTGACAGAGCTGACCCTTGGGCAGGGCCCTTTTATCCAACCCTTCGATGGCCTGGGTGTCTACCTTGAAGACCCGTGAATTTGCACATTTACAACATGATCCACCTTCAAAGAGTGCAATTGGCTGCCATTTAGGGGGCACAGGTGTTCTACAGGTGAACCCACTCGTCTCTTTCTCCAAGTTGCAGTTTGCTTTCCTAAGTCGTGTGATCAGGCTGGGACCCGAGGCCTAGCCCCTGCAGGTTTCTAGGGTGTTGGGGGTGTCAAGTGGAGAAGTGACCTGCTGCCTGGGGCCTCTTCCCCTCCCCAGTCCTGCTCCACACAAACTCTGAGCCTCCATGCCTGGCTCCTAGGAGATGGGCAGGCCAGTGAGGCCCATGGGGGCAGGACAGGGACAAGGGGCCGGTCTGGGTACCCCAAGCCCTAGTTCTGAACAGAAAGAAGGGCCCCATGAATGAGCTCAGGCTGAGCAAGCTGTCTCCAGGACGGGCTCGAAAGGGTCGAAGGCCTGGCACTGGAGCTGGGAGGGGGAGGATGGGGACTCCTCCGCCCCCTGCCCCCACTCACCTTTCCTCCCTGGGGACATCTGCCAACTGACTCTTGCGCCTCTGCCTCCCCACCAGGTACTAACCCCACAGCTCATCTCTAAAGAACCTGCCCTGCCTGCTGATCCTAACATTTCCTCTCTCTACCCCAATCAAGGGCTCCTGGGGACTGGGTGCCAGGGAAGGGGCTCAGGAGGCTGGGAGGGGACACCACTAACCTGCTTTCACCTCACAGGCTGGCTGCTGGTGTCTGAAGAGTCCTGACCAACGTTTCTCTCTCTCTCTCCCGCCCCCTCCCCCATCTCTCTCTATCTGTATCTCTCCCTCCATCCCTTCCCCTCTCTGACCCTCCTTTCTTCTGCACTGCCAGAGCACCTTGGATTTGAACTAAAGGGTACGGAGCCTCTATGTATCGGTCAGCGCCATCCACACAGCCCCTCTCCACAGCCTCTGACACCATGTGTGCTGGATGTTTGGTTTCCTTTCCCCCCAGATGGAAAAGGGATGATTTCAAAAATCCCCCTGTCCCCATCAGGATGTCCTGTAATAAACTACATTGGTTTGGGGGAGACAAGAAAAGCTCATGAAGAGCAGAGTACCCTGGCGTTCAGACTGCGCCCCCGTGTACAGTAGTGCCCCCTTGCCTGGGGCCAGTCGCCAGGGTACTCTGAGGGGAGCGGGACCCCTGAGCTGTGTGCAACCCAGTGGGTTGGCCAGACGAGCCCTCGGAGAGCAGGTGTCTGAAAGCCACAGAATCCTGGTTTGGAGAACTGTGCAGAGAGGCATCCCTTTCAATTTGACCTTAATCCTCCTTCCTTTTCCCATTTCCATTTCCATTGCTTTTCATTCTTCACCAGGCTGGCAGCTGATAACACCCATTTGTCTCTGCCGCCTGCCCCGTGTTTGTCTGCCAGGCTTTGCCATCTGCTTGAGGCTGTTACTCCCGTCATGATCCGTCCCCACAGTGGCACATGTGTTTGTGGGCAACACCAGCAAGGGTCCATGGTGGGCTGGCTTCTGGTGCCTGCCTTCCTGCCTCCCAGCTCAGAACCTCACGTCCCACTCGTGACTGTCCTCTGGCCCCTGGAAGATGCCTTGGGCAGGAAGGGACTTTGAGGGGTCAGTCTTCCCAGCTCTCTGGCTTTGTGCTGGGAGGCTCCACCCTGGTCCACACATATAGCAGGAGAGATGCAGGGGCTCAGAGGGGTTGAGCCTTCGGTGGGGTCAGACCCCAGATGTGTGCAGAGTCTGCAGTTATGAAAAGACTGTTCTCGTGGCAGATTTGGGGAGGCCCTAGTTCCCCGGCCACCTAGCCACCATCAGCTATTCTCAGAAGATGGAGCTGAAAGTCTATGTGTAAGAGTATGTCTGTCTCTCTGCTGTGACAGGGTGGGGAGGAGAGGGGCCGAGTCTGTGGTGTCTGTGTGATCATGGCAGGGGGTGCAGGGGGGGAATCTGTAGGTGTGCGTGTCTATGTTGTTCTGGGGGGCTGACATGTTTACACCTTGTTAGGTCTGTCAGTGCAGGGTGTGAGCGCACGGAGGGGTGCAGTGGAACATCTTTGTTGTTAAGGGTTGAGCATGAGCAGCGGGTGCGGAGGCAAGTGTGAGCGTACGTAAACATGTGACTGTCTGTAAAGGTGGTCTGTATACTCATTCACACACCAACTCAACAAACCTCTACTGAACCCCCGAGTTGGCCAGACCCTGGCGATCTAGCACGCAGAGTCCCTGCCCTCCTGGCGCTCAGATTCACAGGGTGAGACAGACAACAAACAGGAAAGATACCAGGTGGGGGTAAGTGCTACACAGAAAATAAAATGGGATGGCGCCTAGCCGGGGTGGGGAGCTACTCTAGCTAAGTGGCCAGGGAAGGCTTGTCCAATGAGGTGACATTTGAGCTAAAACCTGACGAGAAGTAGCCAGCCCTGCAAACAATCGGGGGAGAGTGTTTGAGGCAGGGGGCACAGCAAGTTAAGGATGATGTGGATGGGCCTGCCTTGTTCGATGGATGGAAAGACTGCCAGTGCCTCTGGAGCACAGCAGACATGGGGAAGAAGACTACAGGTGGGATCTAGAGGAAGGGACCAGGTGACCCTGGGCCTCGTGGACCACGGTAAGGCTTTGGGTTGTATTCAAATTGCAGGGGGATGCCATTGTGGGTTTTTAAGCAGAGGAGTAAAATGATCTGCTTTATGGTTGGAAATCAATGTGGCTTTGGGGCAGAGGATAGACTGGGTGAGGGGACAGGGTGTGGAGGAACAGAAGCAGAGAAACCAGTCAGAAGCGGGCAGCTGTCGAGTAAGAGACGGCATCATCTTGGATGAAGCTGGAAGCAGTGGAAATGGGAAGAAGTGGTCAGATCCGGGATCTACTTGGGAGGGAGAGCTGAGACGACTTGCTGATGGATCAGGTATCAGAGTGGGTGGGAAGATCAGGAATGATTCTAAGGTCTGGGGCTGGTATAACAGGAAAGGTGGTGTCGCCACTGAAGAGATGGGAAGAGCAGGGAACGAGGGTGGGGAATCAGTGCTTCTGCTTGGCCATGGCCCTTGGATGTAGGAATCTGGAGCTGGGGAAGAGGTCAGGGCAGGAGAGAGAAAAGTGAGATTCAGCTGCGTACAGATGGCATTTCAAGTCTGAGTCTGGGTGAGATGACGGAGGGAGAAAGGGCAGGTGGAGAGAGGAAGAAGCCTGAGAGCTCTGGGCCTGGACCCTGCAGCCCACATGGAAGAGGGGGAAGTAGCAACCGAGACAGAGAGACAAGCCAGTGCAGGGGGAGGAAACCCAGGAGGGAAGACCATCCCGGGAAGTGGGCCCAGCAGGGGGAGTCTGCTGAGAGGGAAGCGAATGACCACAGACTTGGCAGCGGGGGGTTGTTGGTGACCATGACCAGAGCGGGCTGAGAGGAGTGATGGAGACAGAGGCCTGAGTGGAGGACTGAGGCGTGGCTGGGGATGAGAACCGGAGGCAGGACGAGGACCACAGAGCCTGGAGGTGGGGATCTGGGGTGGAGGGCTGTTTGTTCAAGACTCTGCATGACTGTGTCAGTGGGTGTGATTGCGTGCGTGGCAGCCGTGTGTATTGTTGTGAAGGGTCTGTCTGTGTGTCAGACAAGCACAGTCCTCCAGGTATGTGTGCCTGGGGCTTTGTACCCAGTGTTTGCTGCTGGGCGTACCTTTGCCACAGGAGACCCTGCAAGCCTGGGGGCTTAGGGACACTGCCCAGGGCTCCACCAAGGCTTTGGGTCCCGCCCCCACTTATCCCTGTGCTGGTGGGAGGGGAGCGATGGGGAGGGGCCGGCCAGCAGATGGGAGTGGGAGCAAGGGTGGGGTGTCTAGGCTGTAGGCCTTGACCATGTCTGGTGCTGTCACCTTTTTCCTTTGCTTCCTCCAGGCTTTCTCTGTTCTAGAAGGGTAGGGGTTGCCCCGCCAAAAAGTGGGAGGTAGAGGGGATAGTTGGGTCTTTTTGAGGGCTTTGAGGCCCAGCCTAGCTCAGCTCCTTCAGAAGGGTGGAGGCTGCTCCTTGAGCACAAGGGCTGTCCTAGGCGCCACGGGGCTGTGCTGCCACTCGTGGGTCTCTGACAAGCAGAGACGGGGAGAGCTGGAGTGGGCCAGGGCCACAACCCTGACCAAGCTGCAGGGATAAACCAAGGCCTTTCTCCCCTCTCCCGCCTCTGTGGGCCTGGTCTGCTCTGTCCCTGCTCCTGGTCCTGGCATCCCTCCTAAGTCCAGCCTCTGGGCCTCATGTCCTGTCTCCAGCCCAGAACAAGCCACTCTCCACCTTCTTAAGGAAGCCAAAGTGGCCAGCCAGGCCTTTGCCCAGGGTCCGCATGTTCACCACCATGAAGACCAGCTTCCCCCAGCCCATCAAGGCTCTTTGCAGCCACCAGGCCATAGTGGGTTGCCCTCCCCTATGACCTTGGGAACTTCACCTCCATCCCACCTCCTCCAGCCATCCCCCTGCATTTTCCACTCACATGCTCCAGGCAGAGCACGGGTTTGGGAAGGTGAACTCAGGGGTAGTCACTTGTGATGAGATCCACAGGTGGGTGGAGTTCAGGAAAGCAGGAGGGAGGGGACTGGCTGGGGAGGGGTGAGATGGATGGGAGCCGGGCAGCACCTGAGCTGGAGAGAGCCCGGGGTTTGCAGGGCAGGGGGACGGTCTGCAGCACTGTCTCTACGGGTCTGCCTCCCACCCTGTCCCCTCACGCCCTCTACCTCTGCAGAAGCCGAGGAGCTGTACCAGAAAAGGGTCCTGACTATCACCGGCATTTGCGTGGCTCTGCTGGTCGTGGGCATCGTCTGCGTGGTCGCCTACTGCAAGACCAAGTGAGTTGTCGGGCACTCAGAGCAACCAGGGACTGCTTTTGTGGGGACAGGCTCTCCTCTCCACCCCACCATGCCTGGCCGAGCCTCCCCCATTCCTATGCCCCTCTGCCCCCTTCTGCAGCTGGTGAGGGGCCAAAGGGCTGGGCCAAGAAGCAGGAGCAGAGGCGGGGGTAGACAGGCCCCAGAGAACTGCGCAAGAACGGTCATAAGCCCAGGTGGTGGAAGAAGATAGATCTGGGTTCTAATTCAGCTCGGCCATTTCCTGTGACCCTGAGGAAACGGACGAGCTTCTCTGAGTCCTCATCTGTAAAATGAGTGTGATCCTCTAGTACCTCAGAGGATCCTGTGAGGGAGGATCTGCCCTGTCAAGTAGGCAGGCACTGGGGCAGTGTTGGGGGTGGGCAAGCACAGAGAGGGAGGCACCTTCTCAGGGGAAAAAGAGACCTCACAGGGCACTGCCTAATTCCACCTAGGAGCAGTCCAAGCAGGAATACAGAGAAGACGGGGTTGGGCCACCCCTGGGCAAAGGAAAGGTGGCATCAGAACCTTGGAGCAAGGAAAGGGGCTGGACAGTTCCAGTAGAAGAGTGCAAGCTAAAGGACAAATGCAGGAGAGGGTCAGCTGTGTTCATGGAGCTTGAGCAGCCCAGGCTAGCTGGAGCAAAGGGCTGGGGTCAATTTTAAAAAGGTGCACGAGTCTAAAAGAACAGCTGGAACCTGCATGGCACCACAGGGCCTTGAATGTCAAGCTTGGGGACCTGGGTTTATCCTACAGATGATAGGGAGCCATTGCAGGTTGTAGAGTGATGTGGTACAGAAAGAGTTTGTCATATCTGTTCTTATGTGGAAAGCAAGAGTCTGGGCATAGCCACCATTTGGGGGACTGAGCCCCCGGGTCTTGACTCCTGCTGCCCCTATCTATGAGGTCTAAGGCCCTGCCAGCCTTGGGGTTTAGGGTTCAGGGAGCCCACAGGAGGAGACTGGGCCCATGTAGGAAAATTGAGGCCAAGAGCTGGGGGGAGAAGCAAGCCCCATGTTCTAACCCCTACCACATTTACTTATTTCTTTTTTTTTTATTTTTTTTTATTTTTTCATTTTTTTTTCACATTTACTTATTTCTTCAACAAACTTTCATTCAGTGCCTGCTGGACACCAGGCCCTGTACCAGGCACATGGCACACGCTCTAAGCAAGAGGTCCAGTGTTACAGGATGTATTTCAGGGGTGCGTAACCTCAGCTAGAGGGCAGGGAGGGTTGCCCTGAGAAAGGTGCATTTAGGCTGGGCCTGAGAGATGAGCAGGAGTTAGCAGGTGAAGAGGCTGAGAATGTGCTGCAATTGGATGCAAAGGCCCAGAGGCCAGAGAGGCACAGTGTAGGATCAGAAACAAGCCCTCCAAGGATGCAGCAAGCTGGGGTGGGGAAAGGGCAGTGAGAGACAGGGCTGGGGAGAGGAAACAGGATTCTGAAGCCCAATGAAGGGGCTTTAACAGGAGAGTGACATGATTAAACTTGTTGATTACAAAACAAATGTATTGAGCACTTAATAGGTGCCGAAGTGAAGTAGCCCCACAGGTCTTGACTCCCTGACCACAGCATCCTGTTTTATTTTCTCCATAGCACTTTGCTGAAAGTATCTTGTTTGTTTATTTGTTTATGTGTTTATCATCTGCCTCCCCTACTGGCCTGCAAGCTCCATGAGGGCAGGAACCATATCTGTCTCCTCTGCTCCAAAACAGCATCTGGCACATAGTAAAAACCCAATAGATACCAAATAAATGAATGAATGAAGTGGGCCAGCACTGTGCTTGAATATTTTATCTACTCTTAATCCTCAATGGTCTTTGGAATGCGTAGATGATCAGTCCGTTTTACAGATGAGGAAAGTGAAACATGAAGAGTTTAAGTAACTTGCCCAGAGTTACACAGCTAGAAAGTAGTAGAGTTCTGCTCTCTCAGCAGAGCCAAAGCTCATTACCACTACGCTCAGGTCCTGCTGAATTCCGGCTGGCAGTGATGATGTAGGGGGTTGATTGAAGCGGTCCTGGCTGAAGGCAGCCTGAGCACAGCAAAGAGCAGTAGCAGGAGACTGCCACGGCAGTCCCGGCACAGGTAGACTAGTTCCCTGGAGTAACAGCTAGGGAAGCTCATACTTTGTGTGTGTCAGGGGAGGGGGGGTGGGGGTGTCAGGCTAATGCACCTTCCCCTGTGCAGAAAACAGCGAAAGCAGATGCATAACCACCTTCGACAGAACATGTGTCCAGCCCACCAGAACCGGAGCTTGGCCAATGGGCCCAGCCACCCCCGGCTGGACCCTGAGGAGATCCAGATGGCAGACGTGAGTGGTGTTCCCAGGCCCCACTCTGACCCCTTGCTGTGTAGCCCGCCTTCTTATGCCCCCTGCAAGAATGGGCCAGGGAGGCGGCCGGCCCATTCTGTGCTCAGCCTTGCCTGCTAGCCTAGCCTTGCCTCAACAGGATGACTTAGCCTCGCTTGGCCCACTTCCTTAAGGGAGGTCGGGGGATTGATTTCCAGGGGCCATTGCTGCCCTAACACCGAGTCGCTTATCCAGTGGACCACCACCACCCCTGCAACCTGGAGCTTACTGCCTCACTCCCCCTGCCCACCAGGAAGGAGGGCCAACTTGGTCATCTGTCACTAACTGCCCCCCCCCAAAAAAAACCCTCTGTCTGTTCCAGTATATCTCCAAGAATGTGCCAGCCACAGACCATGTCATCCGGAGGGAAACGGAGACCACCTTCTCCGGGAGCCACTCCTGTTCTCCTTCTCACCACTGCTCCACAGCCACGCCCACCTCCAGCCACAGGTGGGCACCACCAAGGCCCATGCAGCCTTGCAGACTCCTGTATGCACACCCTCAGGGCGTGCACATGCGCACCACACACCTGCCTGGGGACACACACCAAACTCCCCAGCCAGGCTGGGCTCTGTATTGAGGGTCCCTGTGAGCAGGAGGGTGGAGGTGGGGGGCTTCAAACCAGAACCCACCACCAAACGTACATCCAGATCCTCAAGAGACCGGATTCCCTTTTCTAGTCTAAACCAGCCCCAGAGGAACAACAGTATCACTGTGCTCCCACCTAACCCTTGGTTTTGTTTGGACCTCATCAGCACCACTTCATCTGGCATAAAGTGCCTGCTCACTCAAATACCCACAGCTATTTGATGCCCTCTCCTGGGTTTTCCACATGAACCTCGTCCACCTTAGCCTCCTCTCCAGAGGTAGGGAGGCCTGTCCACACAAGCACAAAGGCTCAGACAGCTCAAGAAAGAACATGGTTGGCCCCTTTCTTCCCTGGGGAGCAGCACAGAATAGGCAGGGTCCCCATATATTGGCCACTGGGGCTGGGCTCTTGAGGCAAGTGGCTAAGGACCATGGGAGTGGAAGGGTCCCAGACACGGAGGCTAAGGAGAGGTTGGTTGCAGAGAGGAAAGGAAGAGGCCTCTGCACATTGCAGCTCACCCATCCACGGGCCTCCAGCTCTCCTCCTCCCAAAATCGGGGTTTGACATTTATGATGTTACACATCAGCCCAGAGTGAAGGGCAGTGAGCTGAGGGAGCCTGAGATGGAATGAAGAACCAGGGAAGGGGCGGGCCTGGGACCACACATGCTGGGCTGCCCAGCCCCTTCCTGACCCCTCACCTAACTCCCACCTGGCTTCTCCAGGCATGAGAGCCACACGTGGAGCCTGGAACATTCTGAGAGCCTGACCTCCGACTCCCAGTCGGGCATCATGCTGTCATCAGTGGGCACCAGCAAGTGCAACAGCCCAGCGTGTGTGGAGGCGCGGGCACGGCGGGCGGCAGCCTACAGCCTAGAGGAGCAGCGCAGGGCTGCTGTGCCACCTTACCACGACTCCATAGACTCCCTGCGTGACTCCCCACACAGCGAGAGGTCAGTTCCTACCCCGTGACCTGTGCCCCACCGTAGCCAGAGAGCTGGCACCACTGACCCAGGGCTGACCCTTACGTCACCTCAGAAACACTCCAAAGAGCCTCATCCCCATTTTCCAGATGGGCAAGCAAGGTCCCTGAAAAGCTAAATGGTCTGCTCAGGGTCATCAACATGTTAATGACAGGCTGGGACTACAGCCAGTAGACCCTGGTGTGTTACGACCATTTAATTTAATTGTTCTACTAGGACACTTTTCAGAGTAGAAGGGGATGTTATTAATAATTGCAGTGGAACATCAGGAACAAACAGGGTCTGGCCTGGACAAACCAGAACATACAGTTGCCCTACCCTGGTGTCACCTAGAGGCCCCATGTCCCAGGAGAAACAGACACCAAGATTGAGCAGACTGAAGAGTGGGAGGGGAGGCTGTCTGTGAGTGAACTGATGAGTGCAGATGGGAATGAGCCAAGAATGCCTGAAGGCCCTGGAAGTATCAGCAACTAGGCCCCCATGGATTAAGATGCCATTGGGTTCCTGAGCAATGAATGCAGTGAGAACCAGGAACCTTCCCTTCTTCCCTGACTCCAAGCCAGGAGTTGCAGGGGGCCAGCCTCCATCTTGCTCTCCCCTTGGCAAGTGGGATCTGTGGGAGGAGAGCAGAAAAAGGGGCATGGTAGTAGGAACTCCAGGCTGGGGTGGAGAAAGCTTCAACTCAGCCTACTCCATGCCAGTCATGGACACAAAACCACTGAAGCTCACAGCTGCCTATGGAAAGTGCTAAGCATAGGACACCCCACCAGGGCAGAGAAACCCAGTCTGACGGCAGGCTCTGGGAAGCAGCTAGGTTTTCCAAGACCAACCTTTCCAAGCTCAGCTCCACCACCTGTGTGACTTGGGGCAGGTTGATCACCTCTGTGCCTGTTTCCTCAGCTATAGAACAGGGAGCATTACACCTATCGTGCGTGGTTCTTATGAAGGCCACCCTAAGATCATGCGCAAAGCTCTTCGCCTTTTACCTGACATGGCGCTGGTGCTCACTAGGTGGAGCTATGGTTATCAGTAGTAACAAGAGCAATAGGACTTCTTAATGCAGCGGTCCCCAACCTTTTTGGCACCAGGGACCGGTTTTGTGGAAGACAATTTTTCCACAGACGGGGGCAGAGGGATGGTTTCGGGATGATTCATTTATTGTGCACTTTATTTCTATCATTATTACATTGTAATATATAATGAAATAATTATACAACTCATCATAATGCTGACAGGAGGCGGCGCTCAGGTGGTAATGGAAGCCATGGGGAGTGGCTGTAAATACAGATGAAGCTTCAGTCGCTCCGGCCACACACCTCCTGCTGTGCAGCCTGGTTCCTAACAGGCCACAGACGGGTACTGGTCCACGGCCTGGGGGTTGGGGACCCCTGCCTTAATGGATGGGAGGTAGAGAGGCAAGGCGGGGAAAGACTTCCAGGCAAGGGGAACAACTTGAGCTGTTCCAGCAAAGGCACTAAGGACATGGCTGGTGAGGCGCCTAGAGCAGGGTGGGCTGTGAGGAGACTGGAGCTGGGCCTGAACAGGCAGGCTGGGGCCAGATAGATGGCCAGTGGCCCTGGGTGGGTAAGCAGGAAGGGCCTCCTAAAGCAGAGCTATGACTTTAAAAGATTGCTCTGGGAGGGAATTCCCCGGCAGTCCAGTGGTTGAGGCTCCACGCTTCCACTGCAGGGGCGCAGGTTCAATCCCTGGTCGGGGGACTAAGATCCCACATGCCACGTGGCCAAAAAAAGATTGTTCTGGGAACTGCATAGGCTGAAGGAGGAAAGACCCTGGGGGTGGGGGGAATGACCAGAGTGAACATCTAGTCCGAGGATGGAGTGGAGCAGGGTGGAGGGTATTCCAGGAGAAAGGGAATGGGTAGGACGTGATGGATGTGCATGTGGGAGAAGGAAGAGAGGGGAGTCAGATGATTCTGAAAAACAGTAATGGGGACTCCGGAGAGCAATGAGGTGCCCAGCTTTACAGTTTGGAAGAGAGGCAGGGAGGTGGGTGGTCCCTGTCCTGAGGTGGATAATGGTTGGGCAAGAGGGTGGTTGACTCAGAAAGGGAAATGTGGAGAAAGAAAAGGGACAGGTGCCTGGGACCCAGAGTGGGAGATATTAGCAAGGGCAAACTTTTGAAGGAACTGGTGGTCTTTAGCCCCAAGCAGAGACACTTCAGTGGGGTCTTGGTAACTATGAGCTCTGGGCTGAGGACCCTACCTGAGGTGGGAGCAGTCACTTCCCTGAGGCAGCTTTTAGCTTCAACTTAAAAAGGAAAATATTTCCCCACTGTAGCCATCAGCCATGGGATGAACTGTCCTGGAGGGGAGGTAAGTCCAAGTCACAGGGGTGGCTGAATGCAGGGACTAGAATGAGGAATTGGGCAGTATGAGTTCTGGTTCCTGCCTGGCCTGGGTTCAAATCACAGCTCAACCACTTCCTGGCTGTGTGAACCTTGAGTAAGTCAATTAAATGTTCTGAGTCTCAGTTTCCTCACGTGTAGTAGGGGACTAACAAAAGCCTCTTATAGAATTACTGTATTAGATGAGATCGCACATATAAAATGCCCCAGCCTTAGTTAGCCTCACCCAAAGTGACCATTCAGGAACACCGGTGACTGTGAGCATCCCCACAGCCAAGGACCACTGATACGTTTATGGAATCATCCAACAATGCTACGGAATGAGCACTGTGGTTACTCCCGTTTCACAGATAAGCAAACTGAGGCTCAGAGAAATTAAGGAAATTGCGGTCACTGAGGAATACCAGCATGGTTCTTGCAAGAGGGATCCTGGGCAAGACCACTGCTTTGCATCAGGTCCGCCCCATCCCCTGGCCACCGGCCCACGTCTCTGCCTCTCCCCGCAGGTATGTGTCGGCCCTGACCACGCCCGCGCGCCTCTCTCCCGTGGACTTCCATTACTCGCTGGCCACGCAGGTGCCGACTTTCGAGATCACGTCCCCCAACTCGGCGCACGCCGTGTCGCTGCCGCCCGCCGCGCCCATCAGCTACCGCCTGGCGGAGCAGCAGCCGCTCCTGCGGCACCCGGCGCCCCCCGGCCCCGGTCCAGGGCCCGGGACCGATGCGGACATGCAGCGCAGCTACGACAGCTACTACTACCCCGCGGCGGGACCGGGGCCGCGGCGCGGGGCCTGCGCCCTAGGCGGCAGCCTGGGCAGTCTGCCCGCCAGCCCTTTCCGCATCCCCGAGGACGACGAGTACGAGACCACGCAGGAGTGCGCGCCCCCGCCGCCGCCGCGGCCGCGCGCCCGCGGCGCGTCCCGTAGGACGTCAGCTGGGCCCCGGCGCTGGCGCCGCTCGCGCCTCAACGGGCTGGCGGCGCAACGCGCACGCGCGGCGCGGGACTCGCTGTCGCTGAGCAGCGGCTCGGGAGGCGGCTCGGCTTCCGCCTCGGACGACGAAGCGGACGACGCGGACGGGGCGCTAGCGGCCGAGAGCACGCCTTTCCTCAGCCTGCGTGCGGCGCACGACGCGCTGCGCTCGGACTCGCCGCCGCTCTGCCCGGCGGCCGACAGCAGGACTTACTACTCCCTGGACAGCCACAGCACGCGGGCCAGCAGCAGACACAGCCGCGGGCCGCCCCCGCGGGCCAAGCAGGACTCGGGGCCCCTCTAGGGCCCCTCCCGCCCCCTCCGCCTCGCCCGCCCCACTGTCTTTAAGGAGAACAGAGACCGCCGACTGGAGAGAGAAAGGAGGAAAAAAAAGAAATAAAAATATTTTTATTTTCTATAAAAGGAAAAAGGTATAACAAAATGTTTTATTTTCATTTTAGCAAAAATTGTCTTATAATACTAGCTAACGGCAAAGACGTTTTTATAGGGAAACTATTTATATGTGACATCCTGATTTACAGCTTCGGAAAAAAAAAAAAAGAAACAACAAAAAAAAGAGAGATGGGCCAATTTTTTGACTCTTTAATAGAAACCTATATTGTGGTGCCTTTTGCTGTACGCTAATCTGGAGCTCCTGGAGAGAAGTCTGGGTTGCGGGGTGGGGGAATGTAGGATCCCAAGCTGGCGGGGGTCGTGGGAGGTGGTGGTGGCGAGAGAAAGCAGGAGAGAAGAGGCTGCCGGATTGGGTTCAGGTGGGCGCAAGGCTGGGGGCCCCAAGGAACGACATGAGGTCCGGAGTAGCTTTGCCCCAGTGCAAGATCTGGAGTCCTGGGCCCCCTGAGGAGAGGGCGGGGATCCTAGGTTTGGAGCTAGAGTTGGGGTCAGGTAACGTCCAGGGGGAGACTAAGGCCCAGCGACAGCAACCAGAATGGGGAGGGGGCCTCCCCGCTCCTCACAGCTGCTAAGGGAGGGGGGCACTGAGAAAGAGGTCTTCCCAACAGCCTCGGCCCGGGGAGGGGGCAGCTCTGCCAGGACCCCAATGTTTGTGGCTCCTCCTCCCCTATGGCCTCCAGGACGCCTCTCCGTCCTCTGCAGCACCTTCGTTTACAGGTCGTCTTTTCTATTTTATGCCTGCATGTCCTTTGCATTTCAGATTCTTTAGATTGGATGCATGGTCACGCTGGGACCGAGAAGAGCCACTCGACAGTGTATTTGATTCCCCTCTTAGCAATAAAGTAACACCATTTTCTTCTCACAGCCCAACTCCCAGCCCCTAGCCCACCTATGACTTCCACTCCCTCTCCAGCCCTGACCTCCCCACCCCCCAAAACTGGGTCCACTGCTAATTTGTCAAAAAAGTAATTGTTTAAAAAAAATAATCCTAAACAAATGGGAAACCTGCCCCTTGAAATGTCCAAACACCTGACTGTTGACACTTGAACATTTTTATATTATAAATAAAATCAGAAATAACTCATGTTTGACTGTGTGTGCCTAGCCCCCAGGTGAGGAGGGAAGACAGAGGATGAAGACCTGTGATAGAGATGGATGGATGTTGGTGTGGAGGTTGGAGAGGGCCAGAGCAGTCCCTGGGAGAAGAGACCCTCCCTTCAGTCTCCCTGCCTTCGACTCCCAGGACAGGCTCCAGCCCTCCTCCCTGTTCTAAGAACGTTCACAAGGTGTTCCCCAGCTCCCCACCCCCACCCCGCCCCGGCCGCTGGGGAACCTGGCCAAGGGTCTGACACAGATTACTCTGCTTCGAGCTCAGCCTCAGAGCCCTGGCCCAGTTCCTGCCCTGGAGCTACAGGGGCCAGAATAAGGCAAGAGTTTCCAGGCCTAGGTGGGTGAGGAGGGAAGGGTTGTGAGGTTGGCACTGAAGCAGCTGAGGCAAGATGACCCTTGGGGCCTCAGGCATGTCACAGGCAAAGTGTGGACATGAAAAGTGGCATAATGGGTACCCTCAGCTGCCAGGAGGACCACAGCTGCTGCAGCTTGTAAGCCCACAGGGTGTTGGGTTTTTTAATACCCACTTAAAGCCAGGGCCTGTCTAAACTTGCAGTCCCTGACGAAGCGTACATGATTTCAGGCATGGAGAAGGCAGATGGTAGTCCAGGGTGAGCCTTTCCCCTCATTGATTAATGTCACTAAGCCAATGCCCAGCACCAGGAACCATTAGGTTCCAACCAGACACAAAGGAGTCAGCTATCCAAAGAGCTCCAGTGGTTGACGTGTGGGCGTGTGCGCAAATGAGCCCGGAATGTGTGTAGTCAGCTCAAAGACCTACACATGTGAAGGACAGAGAGGCTTAGGGTTGAAAGCGCTTAGGTATCAACAGGGCCTGAGTTCAAATTCCAGCTGTGCCCCTCACTAGCTGTATGACTTCTCTAGGCTGCACTTGCCTCATCTGGGAAATGGTGATGCTAACACCTACCTCAAAGGGTTGCTGTGGAGATTATATAGAGAGCCCAGGATGGCTTCTGGCACATGATAGATGTCTATTAATGGCTAATTTGATGATGATGATGACCATATCCTGTGCCTTGCATTCTTGAGTCACACAGAGAGTGGCAAAAACTGGATGAAAGGGAAGTGATGGAGAAAAGTAAAGAACTAGACATGTATTCATGTGGGGATGCTGGGGAAAAAAGCACCTGTTACAAAGAAAAAAAGGAATTAATGAACTAAATGCTACACAAACCTGCAAATCACTGACTTCTCTAGCCCCTATCTGATGATCTCATCCAGATCCCTGTGCCGGCTCTGAGTTTGCTATTGGCTCTAAAATTTTCTGAGAGCCAGTAATTCCTCTATGTGATTTATGATCTCTGTATGACCCTGAGTAATTCTGAATGACCTCTTGGTGAACCCATCGACCTTTTCATGACCCAGTTTATTGTCCTCATTTGACCCTTCTGAGGGCCTGAGTTGCTATTACCTTCTAAATTTTCACTCAGAAACCACTTCCATGACTCCAATGAGCACACCGACCTCTATGTAACCCAAAGTAATTCTGGATGACCTCTTGGTGAACCTATTGACCTCTATGTGACCCCAAGTAATTCTGAATGACCTCTTGGTGAACCCACTGACCTCTTCATGACCCAGTTTAGTATCCTCATTTGACCCTTCTGAGGGCCCTAAGTTTTTAACCTTCTAAATTTTTAGTCAGAAACCACCTCCATGACCCCAGTGAACCCATCTACCTCTATGTAACCCCAAGTAATTCTGAATGGCCCCTTGATTAACTCATTGACTTTCACATGACCCCGTTTGGTACCTTCATTATCTGCTCTGGATTCTAAGTTACCTGCTGAGAGTCTAAGGCCAGAACCTAATCAGTTTCCTTGACTCCTCCTCATATCAGCCACCTATTCATTCGCAGGTGTGAACAGAACCTAGGAGCAGGTGTGGCCAGAGAGGCCCCTTTTCTACTCACCTCTCAAATTCTGCCTTGGGGCATCTTTAGTATGGCCTGTCCGGAAGAGGTATAGCCCTGTTAAGTGACTTTCCTACTACTACCCTGTCCCCCAGGAGCACTTAGGACATTCGGGTGGCTTCCTGAGTCAGTTTCCCCACTTCTCCAATTCTTTTTTCTTCTCCCTGCCAGGTCATTTTTGGCTTGTCTCCCCAGCCCTTCCAGAGTCCCAAATGGAAATGGTGACTGTCTGTCCCCCTCCCCACTAGACTGTGAGCCCCGTGTGGACAGGGATCTGGTCAATCCTTTTCTCACCACAGTATCCCCAGCACCCAGCACAGCGTGCAGCACTGTTCACCTTCACTGAATGAGAGGATGGAGGCTCAAGAGACGCCGTCCTCAACGGTCAGCACCCAGGAGTCCCTGAGCCCACGGACACTTCCCAGGACCACCAGGTGGCGCAAACCACTTATCGCATCTCACCTGCAGTCCTCCAAGTCTCTGGATTTGGACAGTCCTGGAAAATGGACATATTAGGGGTAGAGGT